>NW_018127999.1:1304062-1305147 GCF_001952655.1 Monopterus albus
TTTAGCAAAGGCCTGTTTTACACTCACACCTCGACCCACTTAGCATATCCCAAGCTTTGCTTTGTCTTGGGATGTCCTGCAGAGGCCAGGGGCTCACCGCCTGAGACACACACACACACACACACACACACACACACACATATCTAGATTTTACCACATTCAAACAAGAAGGTGTGAGCTCCAGCTTACACTAAAGGGCCAAAAGGATTACGGATGTTGTACCTCTATCCGGGGCGGAGCAACCCAAGAAGATAAAATGTGTTGTAAAACATAATTCAGGATTCAGAAGCCGGTTTTCCTGCAGGAGCTCTGTCTCTCTGAATCCAGCGCTGTAAGACTTAACCTGTGTTCAGACTTCCAGTAAACTTTCTGTTGATTTTAAACAGTCCTCTCCTGTCATCACCTCTCACGCTTCCAACTGGGTAATTTCTAATACTCTGGTTTTGTTTAGCACACGGTTATTACACAACCAACTCTGCTCTGTGTCACATAAAGCAAGTTCGGCCACTTCTGGTATTTTGGGCAATATAGTGATCCAGGTTCAAGTTAGGGTTGCGTCAGGAAGGGCATCCGGCGTAAAACACGTGCCAAGTGTCAACATGCGAATCGTCAGTGTGACGACTTGCTTGTGGCAACCCCTAATGGGGAAAAGCCAAAAGTGATATTCATGTGAGTTAAATATTAATAAACACACTCTAGAAAAGCTAACATTAATGTACTTGATTACTACAACAAAGGATGTTTTCATTTAAATGTTCATATTTATGTAGCCTAACATTTCATATGAGCTGTAATGTGACTGAAGAATGACGTTCATTAAATGAGGCTATTATTTTTGTAACATTACTAGGCTACTGTTGGAAATGTTCTCATATCCAACGATGATTGTCTTTCCATTACTTCACCATATTTCTCAATTTGAGTCTCTCTTGTTATTATAGCCTTAAGCAATTGTCACTTGCTTAGCTGCAAGCTATTAAAACTCTCTAATTTAAGGCGTTGTCACCCGTCAATTCCACACCCCAGCAGAGTGCTGGCTTTGCTTTGAGGTCACACCTTGTTTCAACACGCACGGTTTGTCCTGA
>NW_018128000.1:0-1319 GCF_001952655.1 Monopterus albus
ATAAGAGCAAAACAAGAGAAACTAAAACCACACAAAAAAAATAAATAAATTGAAAGGTAATGATTAGGCTTCCATATCCAATATAAATATAAAACAGCAAGCTAAAAGACATCAACATGATGCCACTGAAGCAAATTAACCACAAAAAGCCTGTCTAAAAAGATAAGTTTTTAGTTTAGACTTAAAAAACGATACCTCAGTTATGGACTGTAACTCCAGCGGTAGAGAGTTCAGGAGCCTGGGGTCATAAACGTCAAATGCACGTTTGCCCCATTTTTTGTATTTTGTTCGTGGGACGACCAGGGACACCTGTTGCGAGGAACACAGAGCCCTAAGAGGAGTGCGAATGGACAGCAGATTGGACAAATATAGTGGAGCGAGGCCATTAATAAATTTGAATACAAGTAATAGCACCTTAAAATCAATTTTGGACTTCTCTGGCAGCCAGTGCAGCAAGTAAAGAACAGGAGTGATGTGAGAATATTTGGGGGCATTTGAGAGTAGACGAGACGCAGCCTTCTGTACCAGCTGTAGCTTCCGAAGAAGAGACTGGTTAATTCTGATATAAAGGCCATTACAATAATCGAGTTGCAAAGAAATAAAAGCGTGAATGGCTTTTCCTAAATCAACATGTGACAGAAAGGGCTTCACTTTAGTTAAAAGCCTCGGGTGAAAGAAGCTGGTTTTGACCACAGATCTGACCTGTTTGTCGAATTTAAGGCTGCTGTCAAACAACACTCCTAAGTTTTTGACAGTACCTGTAAGTGATGGGACCGAGGGCCCTAGATGAGGTACAACAGCGAAGGAATCGAGGCTAAAAACAATGTCTCTTGCTTTCATTTAGATGGAGAAAGTTCTGAGATAGCCAATGCTTAACATCACAAAAGCAATTGTACAAAGGGGTTAGAGCATTCGAATCACGCTGCACCAGTGGTAAATAGACCTGAACATCATCTGCATAAAAATGAAAGTGGATGCTGTGTCTTGATATGATTGAGCCGAGAGGAGACATATATAAAGAAAACGGTAGTGGAGCCACAATCGAGCCTTGGGGAACACCAGAAGAAAGAGGGGCAGAGGCAGAGGAAAATAACTACCGAGAAGGATCTATTCGTCAAAAAAAAACGTAAACCACTGTAACACCGTGCCTCTGAGGCCGATGTAATATTCCAGATGGAAGAGAAGAACTGTATGGTCGACGGTGTTGAAGGCCGTAGAGAGGTCTAAGAGGGCTAAAATGACAGGGCACTTTGCATGGAGGGCCATAGTGATATCGTTATGGACCTTCATTAATGCAGATTCAGTACTGTGGCGGGCCC
>NW_018128000.1:1623-3618 GCF_001952655.1 Monopterus albus
ACTTTGAATTCAAAGATCTGAGCTACTCTACCAGCTACACGGTGCAGGTTTGTGTAATCTTACCTTTTACTTTCACAAGAACATGACCAATGTATTTCTCATATTCTTTCAAATGCTTCAATAACTAATAGAGATTTTCTGTCTCTGCAGGTGTCAGTTTCCAACGAACGTTTTGAGAGCAGCCGCCCCGCGACAAAAGATGTTGACACTCTCTGTAAGTGCTGTTTTAATTAATACCATCAATTATTTCTTTTTGTTTAGTCAAATCATTCATAATAATAATAATAATACTTTATTTGTATAGCACTTTACAACTCGGTAGGAGCCCAAAGTGCTTCACAGAACAGCAGATAAAATACATGACCAACAACATACGAAATAAGAGCAAAACAAGAGAAACTAAAAACATACACAAAAAAATTATAAGTTGAAAGGTAATGACAGTTGTTTTCCTCAGTTGTATTCTCTGACTGCATCTTATTAGTCTGGACTTTGGCTTCTAACTTTTTCAGCATTAGATTGTAATCGATTACTCAATAAAAGAAACTATTAAAACTGCCAATACCCACCCCCCAATACAGTAAAACTGCACATTTTAGAGTCGTCTTTTACTGTGGACAGCCTAAGGCACACCTGTGCAATGATCATGCTGTCTAATCAGCATCTTGATATGCCACACCTGTGAGGTGGATGGATTATCTCGGCAAAGGACAAGTGCTCACTGACACAGATTTAGACAGATTTGTGAACAATATTTGAGATAAATAAACCTTTTGTGTACATAGAAAAAGTCGTAGATCTTTGAGTTCAGCTCATGAAAAATGGGGGCAAACACAAAAGTGTTGCATTTATAATTTTGCTCAGTGTATTTTCCTATACTGTTCAAGGAAAGAACTATGAAAAAACTTTAATGGAATAAAAACATTTTGGAAACATTTTTAAAATGTCTGTTGTCATTGTATTTCACCTCAAGTTTTATTTTAACAATCAGTTTCCTTTTTCAGATTGTTTTATTTTAAAAATGACTGATTAATTTCAAGGCATGGCACCTTAAAATTAAACTGTCCAAATATAACAAACTAAATCTCACTTTAACTGTGTGTTCATACAGTGTTGTATCTGAAGTTCAATATTTTTCTTTTGCTCTCTTACAGTACCATAAGCAGGATTTAACTGCTACACACATTTTTTTTAGTTGTGACAGAGAAATTGGAGTAAAAGATTCCAGAGTATACTGACTGGACAGCAGAAACAGTTGGAACCGTCAACGGGAATACTCTGTCTATATATATATAATATTGCATCTTTGACATAAATACCACTTAAATACCACCATAAATGTGCATATAAATGCAAAAACACAATTATAAATAATATATCAGAATTTTTATCCTGTTTTTTGTGAATGACATTAAACTGCTATTTACAGAAGCAGTACCAATATACATTATTTAAAGGAAAGACTGTACATAGTGCACTACAGTAGCTTCAATCATTAGTGAAAGAGAGGCCATGTTCACAATATGCACCAGGAAAAAACAGTAATTATAGAAATTAAAATCCACTGACAGTTGTTTTCCTCAGTTGTATTCTCTGACTGCATCTTATTAGTCTGGACTTTGGCTTCTAACTTTTTCAGCATTAGATTGTAATCGATTACTCAATAAAAGAAACTATTAAAACTGCCAATACACCCCCCCATACAGTAAAACTGTACATTTTACAGTGGTCTTTTATTGTGGCTAGCTTAAGGCACACCTGTGCAATAATCACTGACAGCGGTGCGGTGGGTAGAGCAGTCGTCTCCCAACCAAAGGTTGAAGGTTTGAATCTCGGTGCCTCCAGTCCACGTGTCGAAGTGTCCTTGGGCAAGACACTGAACCACCAAGTTGCCCCCGATGTTTAGAGCTGTTATGGTTAGTCCCCCTCACCAGGAGGATGAGGGAGAACTGAGATAGGACCCAAAACTGCAGACCCAGGTGCTAGTAAAAAAGG
>NW_018128000.1:8875-9673 GCF_001952655.1 Monopterus albus
AAAACACCCTGGTTTGCTTAGGTTTTACTGAAAACTTCACATCCTGAGACTGAGAACTCTTTGTTTACAGGGTATATACAATAATCCGTAAGTTAAATTTAATACCTTTTAATACCTTTTTTTACTACCTTTGGATTTTTTTAAACCATCATGACACTGAGTTTCAAGTGTTAATCAGCGACCTTATTAATGTTGAAGCAGATTTTGACATATATAACACTATACACAGCAGAATAGATTTAGAGACTCACTGATGTTGACCACATATTGCACACATTTATTTCACTTCGTGAATAAAAACAAAACAAACTACATAAAATGTGCAATGAAGAGAACAGTTCCAGTACACTGGCTGGCATTCGCTGCTACAAACTGGCATCACCAATTCATATAGCAGAATTGGTGAACTGCTATTATTTGATTTTAACATAAACCTGTGCTATAGGCCTAATATGAACTCAGGGATGTCAAGCTGTTTTTTCTTTGACGCTTGATTGAGGCTCTCATCAAACATCAACACAAATAGCCCAGCCTTGTTGATGCCATCGACAAGCTGTTTTTTGAAGAACGATGCTAATCCAAATCTGATGATATACCCGGTTTTGTCTTTACCACACGTGAATGACTTCGCAATGTAAGAGTTGGGAAACATCTCTTTAAACAGCTCCGCAATTTCTTCGTTAGAGTTAATGAGTGGTGTTTAACTGTAGTGTTTAGACACCACAGAGCCTCCGCGCGCAGTGTTGGTGTGGCGCCCATAGTCACCCGGAGGTCAGACGTAGTTCCTGGAGCCGAAAC
>NW_018128000.1:13348-20285 GCF_001952655.1 Monopterus albus
TTTTTTTTCCTTTTTGTTGTTTATTCTGTTCAGTGATTTAGTGCGCACTTTACCTCATTTGTTTCTAATTGTTGTATTATTGTGCATTTGGTTAAATTGTGTTAATACATTTCGAGTTTCATAAATCTAACTATTGTGTCGCTCTTTATTGACATTCCTCCCTGGCTCCTTGGGAAATCTGGTCTCTTCTGGTACTGGTCCAAATTTGACATTTCCTTTGAGTCTCTAACTGTATCTATCCAACCAGGATGTAGGTGGAGGTTACAGAAGACCAGAGGAAAATCACACTGTTCAATTCTTTAATCAAAACTCACTGCATCAAATGAAACACCTGAAGCCCTGGACTGAGTATGAGCCTTATGCTGCATGTACTGAAATGTGACGGCAAAAAATGATGACAATAAAAGTAAAACTAGGAAAACTGAAGTGAGTAAAATAATCAATCTGGTTTGTAATGCCTCATCTTTTTCTTAAATTTAAAAGACTGTGTATAAAAAAGAGAAACATGTATCACTTGTGTATTTCTGGTAAGGATATTAAAAATACCAACTGTACCTACAACTTTGTTACCACAGCTCTTCATTATCAACACAAATAAGATTACAGGTGAGTGGTGTGACAATAAAACACCCTGGTTTGCTTAGGTTTTACTGAAAACTTCACATCCTGAGACTGAGAACTCTTTGTTTACAGGGTATATACAATAATCCTTAAGTTAAATTGAATACCTTTTAATACCTTTTTTTACTACCTTTGGATTTTTTTAAACCATCATGACACTGAGTTTCAAGTGTTAATCAGCAACCTTATTAACATTGAAGCAGATTTTGACATATATAACACTATACACAGCAGAATAGATTTAGAGACTCACTGATGTTGACCACATATTGCACACATTTATTTCACTTCGTGAATAAAAACAAAACAAACTACATAAAATGTGCAATGAAGAGAACAGTTCCAGTACACTGGCTGGCATTCGCTGCTACAAACTGGCATCACCAATTCGTATAGCAGAATTGGTGAACTGCTATTATTTGATTTTAACATAAACCTGTGCTATAGGCCTAATATGAACTCAGGGATGTCAAGCTGTTTTTTCTTTGACGCTTGATTGAGGCTCTCATCAAACATCAACACAAATAGCCCAGCCTTGTTGATGCCATCGACAAGCTGTTTTTTGAAGAACGATGCTAATCCAAATCTGATGATATACCCGGTTTTGTCTTTACCACACGTGAATGACTTCGCAATGTAAGAGTTGGGAAACATCTCTTTAAACAGCTCCGCAATTTCTTCGTTAGAGTTAATGAGTGGTGTTTAACTGTAGTGTTTAGACACCACAGAGCCTCCGCGCGCAGTGTTGGTGTGGCGCCCATAGTCATCCAGATGTCAGAGGTCAGACGTGGTTGTTGGAGCCGTAACAGTGGCTTGTACTGTGGCACTAGTTTGCGGTGGTGGTGTGACCGCACATTCCATTTTTATGTTTAGTGGATTGCATATGCGACCAAAGCGCGTTAGTTCCCACCCAGTTGACATTGATGTTTTTTTACAAACCGAACAATAAGCCTGCCAGTTATTCCCTACTGGAGGCCTGAGCCAGTCCTTAAATGCTGGGTCTTCCATCCAGCTGTCAGAATACTTGCATTTGCCCATGACGACGATGATGGTTGTCTGGACGTTGAAGATATGCCTAAACTAGTCAACAACGTAAGCTATCCAGTTGGCTATCCAGTTGAGCTGAGCACGCAAAGCGTTTGAGATGTCGAACAACCACTGAATATGACGTCAACATCAAACACACAAAGTTGAGAATAGACGAGGATCTTTGATTATGTGCCCCGATATGCTAAAGCCCACATTTAAACGAACTAGCGCTAACTCAATCAGAATGGGACAGCATAGTCTGAAAAAATAATGCCTATTTTTAAAAAAGTAATACCTCTAAACCACATTAAACACTTTTGATGGCCTTAAATTTGGCAATTTTGATTAACCACTTTTTAAAACCCGGCAGACACCCTGGTTTAGCCTCACCAAAAGTATCAATGCCGGTGTGTACAACAGTTTACGTTTATTTTGAAAGGCACTCACTTTAAATCAAATTTCACAGATTCCTTAAACCCAGTTTAAAAACATCATCTATTCACACTAAACTTCCTGTAAAAATAAAACCATTAGTACCTTCAAACTGTTATAGCCTCTCCATGAATTACACCGATAAGTGGAAAGTCAAGAAAAATGAACATATTGTCGGGAACATTATGTGGTTTACATGCATGTCTGTGATCTAGGTGGTGAATCTGACCTGCAACTTCCACCAGTCGATACGTAAAATGTAGTAAAATTATCCAAATGGAGATATTGATTTTTTTTTTTTTATTATGATATGGGCAGAAAAATCTATTCTGCCATTTATGAAGTGACATAAATGCTCTTATGTGGTATAAGAAGTTAAGGTATTGCTGTTTGGACTTTGAATCAGTTTTGAAAAGAATGTAAGTCCAAATTTCACCCTTACCTAATTTCTAAAATGAACAGTGTGAAAACAAATTTGAGTTTCAGATAACATATAACTTCCTGCTGGCAATGGAACAAAGGAAGTGGAGCTTCCTGACACTGAAGTGCGTATAAAATCTATCTCACTCACTTCTCCAAAGTAACAGCAGCTGCTAAAAGTCAATCTTGTGCTCTTACAAACTGCATGCGTTTCAGCATTAACCACAGTTAACATTTCCTGTATTTCAAATAAACCAAGTATCAGCTTGGTAGAAGTGAAAGACAAAAACTCAGAGAAGAGGCAGAGTGTGGTGAGTCTGTCTACAGACTATGTGCCATCAAATGGATGAAACAATGTTGTCAGGAAGTCAATGTCACACTTGTATAATGGTGTGAGTGAAAATGTCTACGTGAGTAACAAACCTAAATTCACTACCAGTTCCTCGCTCCACCACCTTATGTTTTCAAATACATGCAGTAATTTTACTGCTATCAAGTGTGTGTATTTCTTTGAACAGTACTTTAAAATTAAAGTACATTTTTACAGTGAGTATAATATTATTTATCTTCAACATACACAGAAACATGTTCGGTTTCATCATGAACAAAGTGTCTGAGATGTAATTGGTTCATATTAACTAACTTTTATAACTCTGTTGATTTTGTGTGCAGGTTCTTACACTATTAAGCCCATTAAGTATGGACTCCAGATCAACATTTTAAGTTCTACTAATGGTACCTTCAACATAAGCATGAAAGAAGAAGGCCGACCTAAAGGAAAATTCACATTGCCAGTTTCACTCTCTAGTGAAAACATAGTGCGTGACATCAAACCCCTGAAGCCTCCAGATGTCAGAGGTCAGACGTGGTTGTTGGAGCCGTAACATTGGCTTGTACTGTGGCACTAGTTTGCGGTGGTGGTGTGACCGCACATTCCATTTTTATGTTTAGTGGATTGCATATGCGACCAAAGCGCGTTAGTTCCCACCCAGTTGACATTGATGTTTTTTTACAAACCGAACAATAAGCCTGCCAGTTATTCCCTACTGGAGGCCTGAGCCAGTCCTTAAATGCTGGGTCTTCCATCCAGCTGTCAGAATACTTGCATTTGCCCATGACGACGATGATGGTTGTCTGGACGTTGAAGATATGCCTAAACTAGTCAACAACGTAAGCTATCCAGTTGGCTATCCAGTTGAGCTGAGCACGCAAAGCGTTTGAGATGTCGAACAACCACTGAATATGACGTCAACATCAAACACACAAAGTTGAGAATAGACGAGGATCTTTGATTATGTGCCCAGATATGCTAAAGCCCACATTTAAACGAACTAGCGCTAACTCAATCAGAATGGGACAGCATAGTCTGAAAAAATAATGCCTATTTTTAAAAAAGTAATACCTCTAAACCACATTAAACACTTTTGATGGCCTTAAATTTGGCAATTTTGATTAACCACTTTTTAAAACCCGGCAGACACCCTGGTTTAGCCTCACCAAAAGTATCAATGCCGGTGTGTACAACAGTTTACGTTTATTTTGAAAGGCACTCACTTTAAATCAAATTTCACAGATTCCTTAAACCCAGTTTAAAAACATCATCTATTCACACTAAACTTCCTGTAAAAATAAAACCATTAGTACCTTCAAACTGTTATAGCCTCTCCATGAATTACACCGATAAGTGGAAAGTCAAGAAAAATGAACATATTGTCGGGAACATTATGTGGTTTACATGCATGTCTGTGATCTAGGTGGTGAATCTGACCTGCAACTTCCACCAGTCGATACGTAAAATGTAGTAAAATTATCCAAATGGAGATATTGATTTTTTTTTTTTTATTATGATATGGGCAGAAAAATCTATTCTGCCATTTATGAAGTGACATAAATGCTCTTATGTGGTATAAGAAGTTAAGGTATTGCTGTTTGGACTTTGAATCAGTTTTGAAAAGAATGTAAGTCCAAATTTCACCCTTACCTAATTTCTAAAATGAACAGTGTGAAAACAAATTTGAGTTTCAGATAACATATAACTTCCTGCTGGCAATGGAACAAAGGAAGTGGAGCTTCCTGACACTGAAGTGCGTATAAAATCTATCTCACTCACTTCTCCAAAGTAACAGCAGCTGCTAAAAGTCAATCTTGTGCTCTTACAAACTGCATGCGTTTCAGCATTAACCACAGTTAACATTTCCTGTATTTCAAATAAACCAAGTATCAGCTTGGTAGAAGTGAAAGACAAAAACTCAGAGAAGAGGCAGAGTGTGGTGAGTCTGTCTACAGACTATGTGCCATCAAATGGATGAAACAATGTTGTCAGGAAGTCAATGTCACACTTGTATAATGGTGTGAGTGAAAATGTCTACGTGAGTAACAAACCTAAATTCACTACCAGTTCCTCGCTCCACCACCTTATGTTTTCAAATACATGCAGTAATTTTACTGCTATCAAGTGTGTGTATTTCTTTGAACAGTACTTTAAAATTAAAGTACATTTTTACAGTGAGTATAATATTATTTATCTTCAACATACACAGAAACATGTTCGGTTTCATCATGAACAAAGTGTCTGAGATGTAATTGGTTCATATTAACTAACTTTTATAACTCTGTTGATTTTGTGTGCAGGTTCTTACACTATTAAGCCCATTAAGTATGGACTCCAGATCAACATTTTAAGTTCTACTAATGGTACCTTCAACATAAGCATGAAAGAAGAAGGCCGACCTAAAGGAAAATTCACATTGCCAGTTTCACTCTCTAGTGAAAACATAGTGCGTGACATCAAACCCCTGAAGCCCTGCACTAAATATGAACATTCTGTGACATTTATCGGTGGATCTGGCAAAGAAATCCTCTGTAACCGCACTGAAGATAAAACTATGACACTTGAAATGAGTGAGTAAAAATAATTCATACTGTTGTAATGCATCTTGCTTTTCTTTTCATGTGAAAAATGTGTAGTGTAGAGTGTATAAAATGAAAAGTTGTTTGTGCATCTTTGTATGACATTTGCTCAGATTTTACTAGAAACTTCAAGCCAGATTTTTTAAAATTATGATATGGGCAGAAAAATCTATTTTGCCATTAAACTGAAGTGACATAAATGCTCTTGTGTGGTGTAAAACGTTAAGGTATTGCTTTATGAGCTTTGAATCAGTTTTGAAAAGAATGCATTTTATTAATTTTGAGTGAGTCCAAATTTCACCCTTACCTAATCTCTAAAAAGAACAGTGTGAAAACAAATTTGTGGTTCAGATAACATACAACTTCTTGTTGGCAATGGAACAAAGGAAGTGAAGCTTCCTGTCACCGAAGTATAACATCTCTCCCACTCACTTCGAGGTCAAAACCAAGCCTTAAGGTGAGGCCAAAAAGCAAAGACATTATGCAGACAAAATTTCTCTCTTTGCATTCAGTATAAATAAAACTTAACACCTCTCTTTGCAGTGGGAATATCGGTCATATTGGACAACACTGTGCGGTGTGGTAACACACACCCTGACTGCTGCAAATGGCAGGTCTCAGCAGTCTCAAGCTCCTGCTGCTATGGGCTGGGATCATCAGTTTGGGCAGCTGTAAGTAACCATCTCACAAGTCCACCTTACATATGTAGAATAGTGATCATTTGAACAACGGTTTATCTTATTGTACTATACTGCTGGTAATCCAGTAATTGTTCTAGAACAGAGTAGAAATAAAAACATTTCATGCATTTGACAATGTGTTTTTAAATACATAAGTATTAGATATTAGAGAAGTATTTTGAGGCCGTTTACTTTGTTGAGATCCAACAGTATTAAATCAGATGAAATGATGTTTATCTGAGCACACCACTCCTTGTAACTCAGTGGAACTCTGTAAATAAAATACATATATTTGCTGTACTGTTAAGGTGTTTTAAAAGTTGACTAATAAACATGTTGTGTTTTCCAACATTCAAGCTGCCTGGACTCTAGAGTGTGAGTATCAATTTGACTTTTTTATATATAATTTGTTACATCCAGTATCTGTATTCTCACATTTTACCAAGTATAGTCAATTTACCCAGTGATGGTTTGGAGTATTTGTATTTTATCCTGTCTCAGCACACAGAAGTATGTTCAATACAACGAGCCCTATGCCTGGTAAATACAGCATGTACGTTTTCAGACCTGGGAAATACTGCATTACTTTTATCAGTGTTTCAGTTTTTCACATGGAATCACACACCTGAGGTTTTGTACTGACAATGAGCATAATGTCACATTTATTGATACTGTTGAAGAAACATGTGACTCTGGTGGAGATAAAACTTTCATAATGAATGAACTGGGCACAGAAAGAAAATCTATGTATTGTCTTAACTGAGTCAACATCATGCTGGTAAAACACTGTCACAAATCTTATGACTGTGTTTTTATATTCAAACATTTTTTCTCTGACATTTTTT
>NW_018128000.1:23122-31005 GCF_001952655.1 Monopterus albus
ATAAAACTTTGAGTCAATGTATAATTTAACAATAAAAATGTTTTAAGAAGCCTAACCCCAGAAGCTAAAATGCTACCTATAAGAAGAAGTTTCCCCCCACTCAATAAATACAGTGCAGAACAGGAGTAAAATGGTCAGAGTCAACAGGTTAAAAGGCACCATTAAATAAACACCACAAATCAATTATCACACATCAACCAAATATAAGAGGGCCTTGCCTCCCTGTGCATAAAACCATTCACACACTGTTCACACCATAAAATTGACTAAACCCTATTTGGAAACAATACAATAAATAGGGAACATAATGCTAGATAAACCTCTTAACATAAAAGCAAACAAGGCAAAACGTTGCATAAGCAAAACAGCAGTGGCTATCACCCCTTGGCTGCACGTCATCCTAGCACAACATGGGCGATGGACGCCAACCTCTACTGGATCACGCTCGCATCAATTATCGCCCCTAAAGAGCGGTAATCCCCTGAAAGACAGTCTTACAAAGAAAGCAGGACACAAATCGATGGAGGGAGATTCACTTCAAATCAGTTACGGCAGCGACCAGCACAGAAATTGTTTATCTCAACAGCATCTCCCCAGGTGTTATTTATATCCATGATCATTACGACAAATTACTCACCAGGCGGTGTAGTGACTTAACAAAAATTTACTTTATTAAGTTATTTAAACTAATTATTTTATTTTAATTTGAAATGCATCTTCTAGTTTTTTTATCATTATAAAAAAAATCACAATTATAAATAATATATCAGAATTTTTATCCTGTTTTTTTGTGAATGACATTAAACTTCTATTTACAGAAGCAGTACCAATATACATTATGTAAAGGAAAGACTGTACATAGTGCACTACAGTAGCTCCAGTCATTAGTGAAAGAGAGGCCATGTTCACAATATGTACCAGGAATAAACAGTAATTATAGAAGTTAAAAACCTACTAAGAGCTGTTTTCCTCATTCTCTGACTGCATCTTATTAGTCTGGAGTCTGGTATCTAACTTTTTAGCATTAGATTATTATCAGTTAATAAATAAAACTATTTAAACTGCCAATTATATTGTCTTATACTGTTCAAGGAAAGAACTATGAAAACAAACTTTATTTCCAAAATGGAATAATTTTTTTTTTTTTTACATTTTTAAAATGTCTTTTTTGTCATTGTATTTCATCTCACATTTTTTATAACAATCAGTTTCCTTTTTGAGATAGCTTTATTTAAAAAAGTAATTTCAACACTTCAAAATTAAATGAAGTCCAAATATAACAAACTAAATCTCACTTTAACTGTGTGTTCATACAGTGTTGTATCTGAAGTTCAGTATCTTTTCCTTTGCTCTCTTACAGTACCAGAAGATATCTCTACACAGGCACTGACAGTGACTGTTTGACGATGCTAAATTGCTTGAATACACAAATGGGACATGTAACTTTGAATTCAAAGATCTGAGCTACTCTACCAGCTACACGGTGCAGGTTTGTGTAATCTTACCTTTTACTTTCACAAGAACATGGCCAATGTATTTCTCATGATTCTTCAAATGCTTCAATAACAATAAAGAGATTTTCTGTCTCTGCAGGTGTCAGTTTCCAACGGACATTTTGAGAGCAGCCGCCCCGCGACAAAAGATGTTGACACTCTCTGTAAGTGCTGTTTTAATTAATACCATCAATTATTTCTTTTTGTTTAGTCAAATCATTCATAATAATAATAATAAATTATGACACATTTTGTCCTGACACTCTTCACACATCCATTTCTGTATACTGTATCTTTGACATGCACCCTTTTATGATTTTTTCCTCATCATTATTTTACAGATAATGACAAAGCTGTCATTGGTATTCTCATCTTTCTCATCATCCTCACATCTGTGACTCTGCTTCTGGTCATCTACAAGATATGCACTTTAAAGTGCAATAAGTCCAAGTAAGGATCCTTCTGCATACAACTTATCTCCTGCAACAATGGCTGTCAGATCACTATAGATTTTGTATATTTGTGACCGTTTCATTTTTGCATATTTTGTTCTACTTATACTGTAAGTCTCCTTTCATTTGCAATTCAGGAACTGTATTATTATGGCGCATGGTAGTCGACAAAAAAATGCTGTGACAGCTCATTCATAAAGATGTCATCTATAAATCGAGTATAGTACTACTACTTGCATATACTGCCATTATAGATGAACTGATGCTCAAATTTACCCATAAAGAGACAGCTGTCAATATCCACAGGTGATCCAGAAACATGTCTTAAGTCTGCTATTGATAGTGTCTCAGAAAATGTATGTGTACAACCAAAACTGGCTGTGGCTCAGAAGTCTCTGAATTATTGGATGAGATGTAAAACCCAGTAAGAGCTCCAAGCACTCACTCTAATGTCCAAAAGAAATTTTAAAGCTTTATTGCATTTAGTAAGTGTACAGGGTGTTTGTGATGATCTTCTTTATGTTGACACAAGTTCAGAAAACATCTAAAATACTAATCTGAATATTATTTGCCAATATTTTACACCAGGACTCTTCAAAACTAACTTCAGAGGACTGCAGAAATGTAAACTGAGTGGAGGGGAAAAGACTGGGACACTGAAGAGCATTGTCACACAACCCCATTTCTAAAAAAGTTGAGACACTGTGTAAAATGAAAAATAAATAAATTCAATGGTTTGCAAATTATAAGAAAAAAATCCTGTATTTAACTGATAATTGCACAAAAAAGCATAAGTTGAAAGAAATTTAGTTTTTTGAAAAATATGCTCAATTTAAAATTTGATTTCAAACAGGGAAAGGTGCAGTACATACAGTATGTACCCCTCTTATGCTTTGCGCATAACCTCATGCATACGTGGACATGGACGAGGGATGCGTATGCATTCCTATTCATATTTCAAATAGAAGGTCTGCGTTCTGTCCACGTACACTGACGGTTTCCAAGCATTGTGGTACATGCACAGTTGGGGCTTTTGCTGTATGAAGCATCCACATAAACTTTTGGTCTGCACATGGATGTCAGAGCGGAGCTGCACAGACCCTTGTGGACCTGCGACAATGATGAAAATTGCATCACTCGACCTTAGCAGACATGCAGAACCCCAAAGCATGAATGCCTCTGAGGAGACCAGCTGCTTTAATTTTGAAAGAGAAATGTTTTCCCTTTCTTGCTTGATACAGGATTTCACTGGGTCTCCTTTGTTGTATTTTTCATTTCATAATGTGCCAAATGTTTCCCGAGTGACAGGCCTGGACTGCAGACCGGCTAGTTTAGCACCCAGAACCTTTTTACGGAGCAGTGCTCCTTGAATACATGCAGACTGTGGTTTGGCATTGTCTTGATGAAATAAACAAGGCCTTCTCTAAAAGGCCTTCCTCTTTAGCATGGGGGATGCAGCATCCATGATTTCAAAAAAGAATTTCAGTTTTTCACTCTTCAGACAACAGCACAGTTTCTCCACTTCACCTCCGTCCATCTTAAAGTTCAAGCCCAGAGAAGGTGGCGGCATGTCTGGATCTCTTCTTTTTCCTCAGCATGACTTGATGAGTTGTAACTTACATTTATGTACGCACCAATGAACAATGTTTACTGGCAGTGGTTTCCAAAGGTGTCCAGGAGCCCCTGCAGTGATTTGATGATATAGAATGATGTCTGTATTTTAATGCATTTTCACCTGTGGGTCTGAGGATCACAGCCATTCAGGAATGGGTTTCAGTCTTATCCCATGCTAGATAGGTTTCTCTGGATTCTCTGGATCTTTTGAGGTTATGTACTGTAGATGAGTAAGAACCCCAAATCTTTGCAACTTTATTTTTAGAAATGTTATTCTAAAATTGTTGAACTATTTGTGTAGTGAACCTCATCGTATCTTTACTTCTGAAATACTCAGCCTCTCTGGGAGGCTTTCAGAATAAACCTATATAAGCCAAAATATATTAAATTTATTAATTTGAACATTAGATATCTTATTTTTGTACAGTTATCAAATGAATAGAGGGTAAAGGGGGTTTTAAATTTACAGTGTCCCAACATTTTCTGGAAACAGGGTCGTATGTTACAAAGACAAAAAAACACTCTTTACCATACAGTGCTTGGAGTATTTGTTCTTGATAATTTGCAGATAAATACTTCGAATTTATTTGAGGAATTCATTATGCATCAAAATTAATTCATCTAAAAAGTGTTTTAAAGCCATAGTTCCACTATTACTGCAAAAAGCTTAAAGGTTTTGGTGCATTAGATGCTCTTGGTTAAGGAGGATGGGGACAGAAAATTAACAGCACTGTAAGGGAAGATGAAGAAAAATTAAAATTACTAAAAAGGTTTTACTGCAGGGGGAGAGAAAAGCAATATAAATGAACAAAATTAAGGAGAAGGTATACAATTGCAACCAAAAATTGCAAGCACTGTATTTGCAAGTCTTAAAAGAGTCAAGACAAAACAAAACTAGCATCAACACACAATCAAAATATTCTATTAACCATAACAAAATAACTTACATTTTGTTGCATCTATAAGCCTTGATTTTTGTATACAACACATTATTAGTATTAAATGTTAATTAAAAAAGAAACATGAAGAAGAGAGGCATACATGTACAACAATTCAACTGAATGGTTAACAGGCTATTTTAAAATGTTAAAACTGAATTCATAAGATACTGAAATAACGCCGTTATTGTTTACTTACTCTTTCTGTCATGTGGTATCATTGTCATTATGTAAACCTGTGATAGTCAGTGCTAGCCATTTGTGACCCTGGTGTAAACCGATTCACTGTTTATAATATATATCTATACTGTATACATACAGTATCACTATTCCCTCCCTCTAAATGAATAAAGGTCACTAAAACCCTACAGTATTAAACTGTAGGAATTTCACTATGTACAATAAAACAAAATGAGTCCCACTGGTGCTTGTTTGGTTTTTTTTGTTTACTTTTTTACAAGTCTTATATTTAAACTGCTCACTGTGTGTGACTTGGTATCTCAACTGAGAACATAAGTTAGGTAGGCACGCCGTGATTTTACTCATGACATGGACGCTACACAAGGCAAGGATCTGGGCCCGTATTTACAAAGCGTCTCAGAGTAAGAAATCATTCCTACCCAGCCAAAAATTCTCAGACTGATGCATTTTTTGTCCTACATTTAGGAGCAGAATTAACATTTTATCAACACTTCTATCTCCAAGAAAATGTACAAGCGCTCCAGAGGTGTCCTAGCTGGGTAGAGGTTGCCAGGAGATGTCATTCGGGGAGAGATGTATAGATTCTGTGGAAGGTGAGATGTTTTGCTAACACTTAATGACACTGAGCTCATTAAAAAATTCTGTTGGGACAGATGTTGTGCGAGAAGCAGTTGCTTCATCACCAAGAAGAACACCTGCTGTCTCCACAGAAACTAAGGTCACCGCAACATACTGTCACAGGAAAGCTTTTTGATCTACTGTATACGGCTGATACGACGATCCTTTTTAACCATATAAGGACAGTGTACAAGTTAACGGCTGTATTCAAGTATATGTGTATTAGGACGCAATTATGTGCATAGATGTACCTTACACTCTTACATGTGTGTGCATGGCTGCGTATATGCAGTGGATGGTTACAGGTATGTCGACGTGCAGTGTGTACATTTGTGTTTAATCTAGTGGGGATTGTTAGGGCCCTCGGTGGCCCACTCAATAAAACCAATGCTCCGAGCTCCACGTGAACACGCTAATGTGAATAGAAAACAACACTGTATTAGCACTCAAGGGATAGAGACGTGAACTGTGTGATCCTGTGTGATATAGTCGCCAAATATCCTGGATCCACATGTGACTTAAGGGTCCTCAGTGAGAGTGGAATACATCTATCTGACAATAATCATGTTACCCCTGTATATACAGGTCTATTATAGGAATTAACAAAAAAAAAAAAAAGATTGGACTGATGAGAATAACTTCACACAGTGGATTCACATCATGACTGGCTTTCCAACAAACTAAATCTTCTACAGAAATAGAATTGGCATTTGTCATATTATTAAAGCTTTGTTAACTATGTTATCTTCACTTACCCAGTCTTTTGCCCATATGTATAAAGCCTTCTATTGAAAGTGGCACAAATTTGGGTATTTCATTTGTTGTTGTTTTTAAAAAATAAAACTACAAACCTCAACTGTCAGAAAAAAAAACATGTCCCTGTAATTTCTACCTTGCAGCTCTGAGTGTTGCCCTGCTTGCTGAAAGTAAGAGCAGTCGGCATCATAAATATTAAGTCCAACTGAGGTAGGAGTGTTTTCAGTCCTAGGTCAACTTTCCTAGGAGTGATTCTGAGATGCTGGATAAACACAGGCCCTACTATCTCTTCAAAATCTGTATTTGTTGCATAACAAGACACAAACACTGCAAACTTTAACAGCAATGTTATCTCACAAAATTTTGTCTACGCAGACTTCCTTTCTGGGTCAAACGCATCCTATGTTTTGACTTTTTTTTCCTCATGTGTTCACTATGATCTTACCTTCCCTAAAAATCCTCATACTACACCATAGCAGTACACCTTGCATAATGTGAACCAAGGATAATTTGTTGGTGTCAGCATCTAAGGTAAACAGAAGATGTAAAACTGCTTTACAGTTTCTACCGATCCCTCCAGGTGGTCAAAAAAAAAACAGACTGTGATTTTTACAGAGGTGTCAAAATGACTTAAAGTGTTGTGGAGACATTCGTCCATCTTCTCCCATCCGCACTGATCCTTCCATTCCTAATACATTCATCAGACATGACCCTACCCTCCTTCCAGTACCAGGGTAAAAAGTGCAACACACCAAAACTTCACCCATCAATAACACCACTGAGTTAAAATATCTTCACTAACATTAACCTTGATCTATGTTTTCATGGTCACTGCTGTCACATTCACTGACACAAAGTCTAATGTGACACATCTAACGCCTATAAGGTCACATTTAAAAATATTTGCATTGATTAACTGAGTATAGGAGGTTACACCTAACATTACCATGTTTGTCATAACTTTACCATTTTCCAGTATATCTGCTCTAAGCATTGGTTTGTAGCAGCTGCTGAAGACTGGCATTAGTTCGCTATGAAAATACAGAGGTCACATGTTATAAGGCCAAAAAACATCAGTGAGTTACAATACACCAGTTTTCAGTGCTGTAACGTTACTGAAGTCAAGGGAATGGGAGGTCCATCTGAAAAACTGGTATAATCTGTATAGTCTGTATTCTTGGGCAAAAAGGGTTTGGGTGTCAGTCATGTTATAAACTGTACCATCACTGGAAATAAAAATCTATAACACCTACTATTTATCACAAGGATATAACCTCTGGAGTATGTTATTATATAAAAGCTGATAGATGTGTACAAGTCAAGCATGAAAAGCAAAGAGGAAGTCGGTAGGAGTTCTGCAAGCTATAGTGCGTGTAACTCTGGGTTTAACTGTGCTGAGTCAAGTTCTGCATGTGTTTGGCAATGTCGTACACGTAGGTGATGTCCGGCCTCTTCTCCGGGTCAGGGTTGATGCACATATCTACCAAGTTCCTCAGCTAGTGAGGGGGTGAGGGGGGTTGGTTGGAAAGTAAAGAGAGAAATAATACAGTCAATGACACTGTAGTGAGATTTTCCAAAAAGCAGCTCCAGAAAGGAACAAATTCCTGCTTCCAGAAGCCTACTCATCGCTTAATGCCCTCTAGATGAGCTCTTTCCATAACAGCAATAACAAAGCAACAGGTAACTGAGCTGAGACAAAGACGCCAGGCTGGGTTAGCACACTAATCACTTATTGGTCTGCTGAATCCACCGTTACCCAAGCCCACAAACGCACATCCACTGGCAAGCGAACACACACACACACACACACA
>NW_018128000.1:31310-34687 GCF_001952655.1 Monopterus albus
TTCTTGGCGTGGTGGGGGGGGTGGGGGAGGGGTGGGGAGTGTCAGGTAGAGGGGGGCTAGTAAAGGGAGGTGTTGGGGGGGAAGCATAGACGGAGATGGTGAAATGACACAACAAAGATGAGCAGCTGACAGTTTGCTGCCGATCCTTCAGGAGCATTGTTTACATCCAGACAGGCGCTGCAGGCACCCCCCTCATCTCCATCTCTCCATCGCCCTGTCTCTCGCTCTATCATTCACTCCCTCTCTTTCGCTTTGTCTCCCTTTCTCCTGGATGGGGGTGACATGTGGGGCAACACAGAAGCTCCGCGTGGTGTGTGTGTGTGTGGAGAGGGAGCCCTTGTAACAAATTTACACTTGTGCAACTGCACTGCATATACAAGAACACACACACACACATACACCATGGAGGCTTGAAACACCTTGCAATTAGCCTTTATCATCCTAATGAAGTTAATACCACAGTGTAATAAAAGCCTCTCGCTGCAGAGTTTAGTATTTGATTACAGAGGCATGAATTACTATAGTCTCGTGAAAAGAGCCACTGTGAAAACATGGAGATAAAAGACACAAGAGTTGTTTTAAGGACCATACCGCTATGTGGTTTTAGCCCCATGTACGCGTTACAGTTTTGTTCATTTCTGGTTTTTAAGTTGCACTATACAGGTTTAGATTTTTTTTATGTATTATTCCTACAGTTCCAGGCAACTGTGTTTCCATTCATTTTCATATGGTAATATAACCTGTACATCAAAACCATAACTTTGTCGAAAGATAACACATATGTGATGTTCACTTTATTGGATTACACAACTCCAGCACATTTCAATCCAATGCTGATAAATCATACTACTGTTCTGAAAAGAGGAAATGATAGGATGGAGGAAGAAATATGTGGAAATTTCTGAAACACAGTAAAATGGTTTGCAAAATGTTAGTAGAGAAGAAAAGAGTTTGTCATTTAGAACTGAAAAATTGTTTGATCACGATGAATGGATGGCAACTTCTGCTGTGGGTTTTGATAACTGGTTAAGTATGGATTGATTGTTAAAGGCAAAAGTGTCAAACACTTTCTGGTTCTGGTCACTTTGCAAAACCATAGGATGGTCCTTTAAATAGATCAGACATGAGGAGATGTCCGGTGCCTTTTAACTATGAATAAGATTTTTTGCTGTGCAGGGAAACGTTGCAGTAAATGTTAATTGTCAAGCAAACACAATAACTCACAAAGCTTTAGAGCACTCATCACAGCTCACAGTGTCGATGCTAAATCAATCCACTACCTGCCGTTCATGTGTGTTGGTGTCTGAGATTTTGCATACGTGTACACTTGACTTAAAATACTTAGGAGATGGAGAAGAAGAAAAAAAAAACTCAGAAATGTTGCCAAACCCACAAAGAAGGCATGCAACACAAAGCCATGCACATTCATACGCATGTCACCGGCAATCAGCATGAAGGCAATCTTTAACCACAGCCAGACTACATTACATTTTTGTGCACGGATACATCTATGCCGAATTACAGCAGACGATTTAACATTTAGTTAAGGAAACATGACACTCCAGCCCATTTAGTTTCACCCCACACTGAAGCACGGGCAGATGCTTTTGATATGTGCATTTAATTTTCAAATGGTTAAGATCATAGCTGCCCTTTTGATCACAGAGTAATATCATACTGTGCTGCAGCTCAGACAACTGGGTGGATTTTACTTACATATATACAATAACTTAAATAGTCAATACAAGTAAAAATCAGCGAACTGGCAGAGAGAAAGAGAAACCACCCACTACTGCTTAAAACAGACATGCTTCAAAAAAAAAATGTTAAATTTTTCTTTTAAAGGAGTTCAGAAGTACAGACTATCATGGGTCCTTTTAAAACACTGAGCAGGTCTAAATCTACTTTGTGCCACAGCAGTAAAAGGCAACTGATACTGCACTCACCTCCTCTGAGTAGTGATCTGAGGGAAGAGGGGGGTAGTCACACTGTTCTATCTTCTTACAAAGGGAATAAAGATTCATCTTATCCCCATAGAACGGACTCTGTAATGCTGCCATCTGAAATATAAAGACATGAGAAAAAAGATGAAGGAAATGGGAAGCAAAAAAGGTTGAGACAAAAAAAAACGGGGTGTAAGAGAGCAAAGTAAAACCTTGAAACATTCAATCAAATTCTCAACAGGTGCAACACAGAAGACGCTGTGCAGTATGATAAAAGTATAGCTTGCAGTTACTGCTATTAAGGTATAAGCTTAGTGATTAAAATGTGGAATAGGCATGAGACTAATAAAGTAATTAGTACAGTCATATTTATGTTTTCTGTAGTAGAGTGAGTGATGGTCTGAAATTCAAGTGGATGAAAAATCCATGACAAACCTCCCTTAGCTTATGTGTTTTCCTCTAGCTGGCTGGTCCTTTCTAATACACTGCTTTGAAAACTTGAAGAATGACTGGAAACAAAGAGCTGAGAAAGGATGAGAAGCATGAAAGGTGAGGGGTGTAGAAATATGAAAGGGGGGAATTTTTCAGTGAGAAAACTGAATCCTCAAAAAAAACAAAAAAACAAATGCAAGCAGACAGAAGAGAAAGGCCAGATAGGAACGGGAAAGAACAGGGAGACCTTTGCAGGTGAGAGGAAACAGGTGAAGTATCCTTCCTGCCTTTCTAAAAATAGAAAACATACTATGCCATTTTGTGCCGGGCTCAGTCGCTGACTCACTTCCTGTTGTTTAAACGTGCATGTGCAAGATGAAGTCTGCAGCAAACCTGCACAACACACTCAAATGATACGTTTTCTGATTCAGTGGCTTCAAAATAAATACTGTGAGACTAAGGCGTGAGGCCAAATTGCATAACTAATGATAAGCATGGTCCAAATAGATGTCACTGTTAATGATGGTGAGCTGCTACAAGACGCTGAAACCTGCTAGCTTGGTTTTAATTTATTTACATATTACACAGGGTGAGGTGGGGTGAAGTAAGCGTACAACTAACAAGGAGTCTTTTCATTGAGTATTTCTGGACAAAAAGGGCCTTGTTTTATGAGCAACAAAAGTGCACAGTCAAATGTGTCTAAGTACAATAAAATGTCAGTGACTTCCAGAAGATGTATCTTCTACATAAATGTAAAACAGGATCTAGGTCCATTAATGAACAGTCACTGTTCACAGGTGTCTGTTTTCCTCACAGGTTCTATATCTGCATGCGAAGTACGCCTGCCTCTATTTTGTTTCATCATTTTAAGGCATTTTTAACTTTAATGTGATTTGTGATCTTGATGAATGTTTTTAAACTGTGTATGTGTTAATTGATAGCAGGCGAATGGTGGCAAACCAGAACAAGGACTTGTTGCTATAAAAGGACAATAAAAAAAAA
>NW_018128000.1:34729-61435 GCF_001952655.1 Monopterus albus
TTGTTTAATATTATTTTTTTTAACTTTTTTTTTTTTTTACTTGTGTCTGGAATTGGAAAATGAACAGTAAGTGTTTGACAACCTGCTAATTGGTATGTGTGAAAGCAGATTAAAAACAACATCTCCAGATAGAAATCCAAATGAAGTCATTCCATGCAGAATATAACAGGGGAGTGTGAAGGTGCCACCTTCCACAATATCAGGTGCTATGAAGACACAACATTTCTACATTTCTATGTAAAGAGCACCATAAAGATAAAAGGTTTGGAATAACAAAATCTGTCCTTCAGGTAAAATGGCGACAGGCTGTCCTGAGCTATGGAAGCCAAGCACACAAACAACCACCAGGTGATTTCATCAGCATTTTCTGCACATTGTTGTCTCTAAGCTACAGAAACAAACCCACTGGACCACATAATGATAGTGAGCGCTCCCAGAATGCAAAATAAGTGGTATTGGTCAATTGGCCTTTTCATTCCAGTAGCTGTAAAGTCACAAGAACTACTACTACTATGACAAATAAAAAAAAACTGCCAAGTGGAGATTGTCTTGTTTTGTTGCCTGTAGCTACAGTATGAGTGTAACCCACTGACATTAGCCAAAAAGTGCCTCACACATCACCAACTTGTAGGTGGTTTCTTCATTTCAGTCTTCACCAAATGATGTGTCAGACACTGATGGTGCAGAGAGAGAAAAGTTCTTGTTCCCTGCTGAGCAGATTTTGACAGTGTCTCTGTCACAGCTTCAGTGGGAAGTCAAGATAACAGCAGCAGAATCTCAGTGGGCTCTCTCACTTCTGGACATAATTCACTCTCTCTCATTCATCCGCTCTCTTAATCAAACACTCGCACTAATACAATATAGGCTCAGACAAACACATATGAAGTCAAGAGCATCTCCGTCTCTCCCAACAGTCACTACTGAGACTAGCACAGTAGGCAACTGACAGTGATGCATATGGATATGTGTATTGTGTTTGTCAGCAGCGATGCATTTCCATTCATGACAATGTCCTATAATCTGTAACCCAAGATTTCTGATTTCCTTCTATGGTGATTAAGAGACAGACATACTCAGAATGAATACAGATGACGTCTCCAAAGGGATACTGCCATATTGTTTTAGTTCCAACTTCAAACAACACACTCAGGGTATATCAACAAACCAAAATGTATAACTGACATTTACTTCTGAGGTCAACAGATACTTAGTATGTTCATTTCAGAAATTAATTACTTTTTCAAAACCATACTGAAAGCTCGGAAAATGCAAAAACAGAAAACAACTCCAGGTGAACTCAGAGGGGGTCCAAACCGAGAACACTGCTAGTTTGAGCCTGTTCAGAGTAGGGCTCGGTAATTTATCAAATGAATTAAGTTTTTGTTTTTGAACAGTGTGAAAAATGTCGAAATCGCAATATCAAGAACGGTGCTTCCTCTGTTGTCGCTGGAAACAGTTGTCTGGAGTTACAACAATAACAAACTGTCACCGTTTCCTTGGAGATGTTTGTATGTGTGAGATATGCCAGTCCAAAAGACTGAGTAATGTCTAGCATAGTGCTTGGAAATAGTAACATCTGGGACTTTTATTTCAGAAACGTCTCTGTAAAATTTGACTTCAAGGTAATTTTTGAGGACGGGCACTGCACCTCCTGGCTGGTACTGTAACATCCTACATCCCCAAACCACTGTTACCAACTGTGTTTGGCTTGTGTTCAACAGCCTAATGATGCACTTGTACCCTCTGGCATCTTTATGAAGTCTCACAGTCTGGTTTCTTACTTTGTCTGACACTTCAACTTAAAAAAAATGCAATTACTGTAGGATGGTACAATTTTTAATCATTTAGCATTTTAATGATATTGCACAAGGGTGTCAGTTTTGTTGTATACAGACACCTTTTAGTACTGTATATAAGAGATAGTGTGTATGCCTTCGGGTTTGTGCTTCCCAAAAACGTAAAATTCTCAGTAAGTGAGAGAAAGAGGTGAAGACAGAAACAGACAGAGAAAAAGAAGAAAATCAGCCAGCTACAGACACCAGGAGGCAAAGGGTTAAACAAGACCCCATCGTATTTTCATGCATCTTCTAGTTTTGACAGATGAAAAATGTCAACTGTCCTGTTTGTATTTGGGAGTTTTTGCACTATTCATCTGCTTCATTAGTGCCTGCTGCTCCTAGCCCCTGACAGCTGCCGGCCCCCTGCTCTCAGCACACACACAAGCATAAAGATGCATGCCCACACACACACACTCCTTTTTTCAGACAGTGTCGTCGCAATGGGTTAGATGATTGACTCACTCTCTGACCTCCGAGGCCCCGGTGTGTGAGTGTGTGTGCATGGTTCATTGATATTCGAAAGACATACAATGCACACGCATGCCTGCTGTCTGTGTGAGGGGTGTGAGCTGCTGGTGGCAGAACACACACTCCCTCCTTTGTTCCTCGGCTCTTCTTCAGCCGGCCAGGTTGTGCTCTCCCCAACCCAGGCATGTAAAGCCAGCATCCCTGTTTGTGTAAAAGGTCTGTATTGGGCCTTCCAGTTTAATTAACACTGATGTGGATTTCTCTCCAGCTCCTCTCCCTGTATGCCAATTAGAAAGAGCTGCAAGAGTCTCCTGTCTACCCCCCCCAGCCCACCCCCATCCCTGGAGCCCTTACAGCCGAGGACAGAAGAGCTTATCACAAGTTCTCACTTAACCATTGATAAGCACACACGATCACAGGCATATGGCACAGCAAAATAAACACATAGATATTAACACCGATGTAAAACGTACATTTTCTCTATCACTTTCTCTCTCACACTTTTTTTTTATGTGCTCATTGGTCCTTCGTGTGGCTTTATGATGATATATTAATCAAGGCAATAAGTCACAGTCATTAAAAATATACCTACACCCAGTAGACTCATCATTCCTCTAGTTCAACACACTACAAAGGGAGAAGAGAGTGAGGAAGGAGGAAAAAGAAGAGAGAAACAAGATAAGGGTGAATTTAGTGCCAGATTGATCCAGTGGGCCAATCTTTGAGATAAACTTATAAAGAAAATATTCTTGTGTCCCCATCTCATTACCACTAAACTAAGTTTTAGCTTTTGAACTGTAACATATAAAGGAATAGTTCAACAAAAATCTGGCTTTCTTGCTGGGTGTTAAATGAGAACACTGATACGACTCTCGCTCTATAGCCATGGCACAACTTAACTCAAAGCAGGACAATAGTTAACAAAGCTCTGTCTAAAGGTAACAAAGTCTCTTTTAGACAGAGATTCCACTATATTGGCATTAAGCTCTTCTTTATTGCAACTTTGCCCAATGCACACTGTACTAGAAAAAGCCAGCACAATGCTGCCCCTGTGCAAACATCCAACATGACGTAACACACACAGGAGAAAGAAACGCAAAGAATATTGGTGATGTTGTTACTTTCAAATCAACAATGGTGGATGAACAGAGATGTAGAGATGTGCTTTTGCTCATCCTGCACATTTACAACATGATTTGAACTAAGTTGTTGTGCAGAGTGCACAAGATAACAACAATTATGATCAAGCAGTGTTAACGTTAAAATTTAAATCCTCCAGCAGCTCAAACAGCATTCCATCAAAACTTCACACCCCTCCGCCCACAACTCCCCAGACCGCCTCCCCCCTTCTACACAGAGGCCAAAACGGTACGCTTGCACCAAGTTTACTACCTCTCATGGCAGAATAAAGGAAGATCAACACTGACCCACCATGCCAGATTGGTATCTTTTAAACAAAGCAGCGTGGTGGAAAATTGCCACATTAATATTGGCTTGAATGGGTAGTGCAGAAGAAGCTGCAGTCTAACATCAACTTTAAAGCTCAACCAATACACACAGCACGTTTGTTTAACACATATGAAACGCATAGCACATGTAAAAACAAAATGTGGTTTTATATGGGGTTATTATGGCGCCAAATTGACGACTTTAGTCTTTGGCACTGAAAAATAAAGCCTGGCATTGAAAACAATATCGCTCTTAGACTGCAACAGAAATGGGTGAAACACATAGTGCCAAATTAAATTTATTTGGTATTAAACACAAAGGAGGAAAAAAACTTCTAATAATACAAAGTATATGGGGAAAAAATCTGTAGTCAGCAGTGTTGGGTGCTGTGTTGTGCTGTAATAAAACATAAAAGAAAACAAAAACAAACACCCAAAAGAGCACCACACATCACTGTGTCTGGGGAGGAGAGAATCCAACTGGCAGCTGCCCTGGACTGAAGTACACATGGAGCACACCGGGCCCAGGTGTGTCCCAGGACTGCAAGCTGAGGTCCTGCCCCAGCAAAGAGAACACAGAAAACAACCACGAGCAGGCAAACCAGCAACCAGGCAGGCAAGGGACTGTAACAGGTTAAAGAATACCCAGGCTTTGTTTGCAGAAAACATATAAAGAACTAGCTACAGGGGCAGCTTATCACATTCAAACACCAGCTGCTGGGAACCCAGCATTTTTGGGCCTCATAAAACCAACAGCAAAACAAGAGGGGAGGGGAGAGGAACGAGGCAGGAGACAGGAGATATGGGCACAGTCAGACATATGGATGGCTGCGCTCCAAACAGGAAAGAGACACATTCCAGTAAAGCTTTGTAAGATATTCTCTTCCTCTGCTAACCTTTACACAAAACACTTCCATACACGCGGGAAACCAAGAGTGTGTTGTAAAAAGCATGTTTTTTTTTTTACACAGAACACACTCAGCAAGAGCTTGAGAGTTACTAACACAAATATAAGGTGGTTCTGACTGTAAGCAAAAAGGAAACCGCAATCTTACTGTCTAGCATGTGAGAAAACCACTTCCTTATGTTCCCGGTCGCCCTGGGACACAAGCCCAGTGACTGCAACATCTCTGTTTACCACAGTGTAAGGGATTTGGCTGAGGGGGCACAGGGCAGGGTCAGGTGATGTAATGAGGCTGGACACAAGGAGAAAGGGATCAAACAGAATGGGAGATGAATACAGACAGAGAAACAATGACCAGGTATTGACGGACAGACCCATTGGACGCTAACCTAACCCCCGGGCACACGAATGAAAAATGCAGGCTCTCTCAAACGGATCTGTTTCACACATAAGGAACCCAACTCCCCTAGATACACACATGCATGGGTGCACGCACACACAAAACCGGCACAACTTTCAGCCTCCACCGTATGTTCAGACTGAAATCAATGAGTACCAAAGGGATAAGGTGTGGATATCTATGTGAATTTGTTATGCCTGAAGGTTAAGTGAGGAAAAGGCAGGCGCATGGAGGGGAACACAGCAGAGGGGAGGAGACTAGAGCAAAGAGGAATGGAGAGTTTCTGAGAGAAAAAGATAAGTTTCCTGACAACGAATGCACTGTGGAGCCCTCTTATCAAGAAGAGTGGAACTAAAGGGTCTGTTCTTCAAAGAGAATATGAATGGCGCGATGCGAGCACTGCTCTGGTAACAATAAGGCTGTAAAATCTTCATCTCCACAGGCTCCTTGCATTGGCTCACCTTGACCTGGTGGCTGGAGTTCTGTCTGTGCTCTTGTACCTACAGTACTTTCTCTCTGAATGAACACCCACTTATCTTCTGCTTCTCTCTAGCAATCTATAACCCTGCTCTCACTATTTGTTATTTTCCCCTTCCATGTCTCTCCCTCTGCCTGATCTTCTTTTCTAACTCTTTTTCATTCTCTCTTTAGACTTGTACTGCCTATTCCCTTCCCCTTCTCTACTTTCTTATATTGTTCCTAGACAGATTCCTAAACCTTTTCACCTTACAGAGGTTTCCCTCTGTTTTTCACTTTTGCTACTTTGCTCCTTCGGTTCGGGGGATAAAAGATCGTTGCACTGCGCCAATCTGAAACAGCGACGAAGTAATCCTCAGCTGCACATGCAGCAAAATGATGGCTTCAAAATCAACAGGTTGCTCAGCAAAGTAATGAACAATTTAGAAGAAATCAAGTTACAGCATGAATTCGATCACTGCTATGAACCGTAGAGCGTGGCATATACAAATCCCTACGTTAAGGAACATTAAGGAACATTGGTGTGTTCCATCATTTTCTCAAACATATGTTAGCAAACTTTAAACAAAACCACCTTTAAACAAAACTGTTCAGTGCTTGTGTGGTTACACAGTAATACCTGAAGAAACTATGCAATTGCAGCAATATAACTCAGCGATATGTATTTTATTAATAGTAAAAGTAGTACTGTACATCCTATGTAAACAGACACATATACTACATATATATAAAAAGTGAAGCAACAGAATGTGACCCACAGCACTGACTGCTCTCAGCCAACTACAGCTGTGCTTTACCGCAGTGCATTGTAGGAACTAATTAGCATGAAGAACTGGTCTCTGAGCAACCATGACCTGCAAGCTGAGCTCAAACTTCTTCCTTGCACCATCTCCACTTCCATGCCTGAGGCACTGTAGAGAAGGTGTAGTCACTGATGCGTTGAAATGCAGCCCAAGTGATCAGCAACTCAGGGGAGTTAGGAGAGTGGAGGAGAGGAAACTGTGGGTGTTTCCTCAGCTGACAGTGTGTCTCTGAATTTGTGTCTGTCAGTGTGTGTGTATTCACTGCACATGAACCTTGGCAAGGTGGGAAAAAAAAAATCTGATTGACTGCTATCGTCCATGTCTATCATTGTTATGCTCCTCACTCTTCCCTCTTTGTTCCCTCTGCTTTGTGCTCCTCCTGGGCTTGTCTCTGCTCTGTGTGGTCTACAGCAGAGCCCTGTGGTGTTTTGCTCCTGACTAATCAAACTAGTCAGTGTCATTGGGCGGCCTCATCTAAAACACATGGCCATGTCAGTTCCCTTCACTCACCAGCATTTCAACATTTAACAGATTCCAAGGCTGAAGAACTTTAACTCGGAGAGTCTTAAGGCTTCAACTCAGCACAGGGAAAGAAGTGAGGAGCAGGAGGAATAACAGAGTAAGAAATGTGTCTGACCATTTAGATTCATCACTAATCTGTAATGAGGGTGTGTACACTGTTTTGTTTCGCACGCCTCGTAAAGGTCAACATAAATACAGCATCACCATGTGGGGAAGCGCAAGTGTTCGTATATATTTTCTTACAGTACTCTATTGTATGTGGGATTGAGGCAGGTTTGTTTGTTTATGTGCGTGTCTGAGCCAGTGTGTTCTCACGTCACTCCTACAGTCGACTGCAGGGTGACAGTATGTGCACATATTCCCATAGTTTACCTCGTAGAGCAGGCATCCTAGCGACCAGATGTCAGATTTGAAGTTGTATCCATTTTCATGTATCCTCTCTGGTGACATGTAGTAAGGAGTACCCACTGGAACAGAGAGGGCGGGGGAGGAGGAAGGGTAGAACGAGAGAAGAGGACAGAGGGAGATAAACAGAGGCAGGGAAGGAGAACAGGACAAAGAGAGAGTGAGCGTTAACATTTTGCATTGCAAACCCATGCTTCCCCAGTTCATCAACATCACTGACACAGCTCACAGTACAAGGAAGCAGGTGAGGAATGGAGGTGTAGTCTCAAACTGTGACACATTCAGAGGTTGCAATGCTCACCATATTTTAGCAAGAGTACAAAAAAAGAAAACCAGAGGGAGACTTTAACGTGGATTGTCTGTTAATTTTAAGCAAGATGATGTATATTAAGGTTAGATATCATCATGTACACCCATACAAGGCATGCAATTGTACAAGTACCCCAAAGTCACGTACATATCTAGAGCAGACTTGACTCGCACACACAAAATATACATGTTTCAGTTTTGATTACTGGGGCTCAGTAATGATTTGAAACAGTAGTCAGTGAATCCACCCAGGGAGCAGTGGTGGAGCCTTTCTGGTACTGGTTTTGAAACTTAAGAATCCCAAACTGCCATGGCGACTGGCAGAGCTCCAGAGAATCAGACCTTCACCCAAACATACACAAAGAAGAACCGCAGCTCGACGTCACATCCAAAACACACTGCAGGAGGCTTTGGAGATTTGCTGCTTTCTTAGCTGAATTTGACTGCCTGCTTCCCCCCCCCCCACATTTACTTTCTGTTCATTGTGAATTCCCATGTAAAAGTCTATCAAACACATCCAACAGATGTTCTGTATTAATCACATATGGTTAAGGGATGGAAATTATACCAGAATCCCAACCTGTGCTGAGCAGCTCTCAGGCTCTGCTCATTCCAAAACCTCTCAAGCAAACACGTGAATGGAAAACTTAGTGAATTACAATGATGACAGCTACACAGGCTCTGCTGAGCTGGTCGACAACATCCATCAGGAGCATCGCTGACATTATTTGTAGCTTATGCTTAGCTTGGCGGGGTTCACATAAAAAATCTTGAAGAACTTCGAAAATATTTTTAAACAATCCAAACAGTCTTGCCCCTAACCTATATACAAAATGTCCACCGGGAAACAGGTACAGCAGACAGAGGAACGAGGAGGAGTTGTTAAGGAGGGCAACTGGTAGTTGTCGAGTTTACAGTATGCACAAACAGCTGAAGTGAGCTGGGTAGGTAAGAACAGTTCGCAGGTGGAAAGAACTCAGGAGAAAAGTCGGCTTGCAGGAAAAAGCCATACCTGTACACTCAGTACTTCCACATGCATACATACACACAAACTCTCTACAGCCATTCAGCTACATTAACAGGTTAGAGGAAACGGCTAATGTACCTGCAATTAATAATATAAAATAAAACTATTACAGCAAGGGCTATTAGATTTGAAGTCTATGGGAACTGAAATGAAAGCTAGCACTTTTAATTCTGGTGCAGATCTAATTGGGTTGAGAAAACACGCTTTTATCTTAAATGTGCAGATTTGAATAATGAAGTGTTACCTGTCATTCCAAAAATAATCAGCATCTGCACAGGCAAAGTAGAAGCAAGGGAGAGCGAGTGGAAGAATAAACAGGGGACTGGGGATTGTGATTTTAATTGGTCATCAGGTTGGTATTGTGGTATATGTGCATCTACGTGCTCGCATGTGTGTGTGTGAGCTGTAAGGTCTCAAGGCGCAGTCTGAACAAGCTCCCTTAACATTCATTATTAGTTGATTAAAAAGAATCAGTCTCTCTTATGCTAATTGTTGCATTAAAAAAAAGGGAGCAGCACCGGGCTCAGGCTCCTTCAGCATGCTAAATTAAGGGCAGATTACTTATTCATGCAAATAAATTGAAAGTCATGTTGGGATTGATTTCCATTATTGTGAGTGGCTATGACAACACTGTACTCTGTGTAACAGGGTAAGCGTTGTTGTAAAAAGAGGTGAGATGCCAGTAAGAAGAACCCCACACATCTGGACCCCTGCTGAATGTAGTCAAATGAACTCAAACTGGTACGCTGATTGATTTGATAGCACAGATTTGCTGCAATTTTCATATTAACACTTTACGTTTAAAGCTTCAACAGGCCCATTTAAATATAGTGAAGCATGTCATGGGGGATATCCAGTAATAGTAATAGTGTAGCCTTCTCTACTCTTTGCCCTATTACCTGTTTTACATTTTTGTGTTTTAAACAGTGATTGGTATTCTGCTGGAATCACAAAGGATAGGACCAAATTTCTCATTCAAATGCAGGGCAGGAGTTTGGAAACCTCTGCTCTGTTGGGGTTTAACAAAGACATAAGACATGAAGTTCTAGGCAGCGGCATAGCCAGAATTGACTTAATCTCACAGTTAATCTCTGAATTCCCTTACACTGCCATTACAGAATGTTTATCTTAGTTTTCTACATGCCCTGCTGAGCCCTCACCTCGTATTTGACTCTCCGCCTACCCCTCTCTCTTTGACGACTCACTTTCCTTTATAAGATAACCAAGATTTTATATACACATGTTCAAACAGTCATAATTATTTGTTGAAACAGTCATGTCTTACTACTTTTTCTTTTTCCTCCCTTTCCTCTAGTCCTATTTCATTAACACTGTTCTCATTACAGGTATATTAGACCACTTATTGCTGCCAATTGGCTCCTCTGTCATTCCTCCACTGATAGTATCAGCTTTCCTGTTCCTATCATTCTTTCTTTAATCTAACTCCTGCCATGACCCTACATACCCATGCAGTGTATTAGGCATCTTTTGCATGCTTGATTGTATATCTGTCTTATATCAAAGAGTGTGGATGTATATGTGTCACTGAGTGTGTGCGTGTGTGTTTCTGCGGGTTTGCATGTATGCCGAAAAACCACGTGAATGATTAGCTGCTTTTGCATGTGTATGCACATGCATTGCAGCCCATATGGATGTGCATGTGCATTTGAACATAGAACTGTACAGGAGACAAGAGTCAGTGTGTGTAAGAGACATAAGGTGTGTGTGTGTGTGTGTGTGTGTGTGTGTGTGTGTGTGTGTGTGTGTGTGTGTGCCTGACTGCAGGATGCTGAGCGGGTGAGTTGAAAGCCTGGGAGCTGACAGGCTGTATGCCTGGACCTCCATCTCAGCTCTACCACCCTGCTCTACTGTACAGCTGGGTGGCTGGGCTCATTACAGATCCATGCTGGCATGCGGCTGCACGCGCGCACACACCTCTTCTTCACATTCTTTCTTTCCATCCCTCTCTCCCTCTTGCTTTCCTTTTGCTCCTCCATTCTTTCTGTCACACTGTCATATGCTCTCCTCTTACTCTGCTCCTCCTAACTTTTTTCTCTCTGCTTTCTTTTTTTTTTTGGTCCACTTTTTTCTTTGTCACTCTGTCGAATACTCTTCTCATGCACCCAGCACATTCTACCTTTTCTTTTTCTGTTTCTTTGTCACCCATTCTTCTATTTCTTATACTCCTTTCTTTTCTGACACATTGCTTTCTCCTCTCTCTCTCTTACTCTGTGCGCTGTCTTCAATGCTCCAACTCTAGTTTTCTCACACCTTATCTCTCTCTCTCTCACCTTCATCTTTCTGTCCGACTAAAAGTCAAGGCACTAGAGGGAGGGACAGGGGGAAAGAGAAGGAAGGACAAGTAGCACAGGGTAACGGCAGCAGCACAAAAAGACAGAAGATCTGCTATTTGAAAAAAAAAATGCAAGAAATTCTAAGAGGAAACCCAGAGACTGAGGGTGGAAGGATCATGCTCTCCGAGTCATCTTTGTCCACAGGTCATGCTAACCTAGAAACGTCTTCTAGTGAATGTATTCTACAGCCATCCTCATATAGTGAAAATAGCCTTAAAAGGATGCAAAAACTCATATGCACGCTCCACACGCTTATTTGTGCAGAGTAAATGTTCCGTTCTCAAGGGCAGTGTAACTGTTTTAAGTGAAATGTATCTATGTAAAAACAAAATACACCTGACAAGCAGTGACTCCACACTGGAAGAAATACTCCCCTCTGTGTAGGTTAACAAAGCAGTTCTGATTGCTTCGGATTCATGATGAGAGTACTCCAGTTGACCCCTCGGCTTGTGGGGCTGCCTGTCCCCTGTCAGCCTAAAGAGGGTGCTGTGGACTCAACGTTTACTGAGCAATCACAGACGCTTTCACCCGATCTGCCAGCACTGCAGGCTGCTTAGCTCATAGGTTTTCTGTCGAGCTGATCATGTGATTCACACTTTCTAAGAAGCTGGGCTGCTGCTGTTCAGCAGCTGAGAATAGAGCACTGTTTAACAGTTTGACATATGGAAACAAAATAGTGTGAATGACAGCATTTATATTTGTCTGTGGAATTAATTTTCCTATCTATGAAGCAGCGGAAATTTCCAGGGGAGCTGGATAGCACCTGCATGTACCTCAGTAGGCCAAGTTTAAACCAGTGTAATCATCTCAACTGTTTAATGCTAGGCATTCAAATGCTTAGTAGATTACTAGTGCAATTAGGAAATGACTTTCACCACTATTCATTTAATTACTGTGCAGTATTTATAAAGACAAAATTATTTGCTTCTGTTTTTGTTCAACCAAAACAAAAAGTCCAACGTGTTATCAGAAAGTCGAGATTTTTCTTTAGCCAATGACCATTACATGATTATTTGCGAGACACTTGACAATTTGTGCTGTTTATTTATCTTAGAAGAATTTCTAGAAAACTACTGCCCAGTGTGACTGTTATAGTCAAAATAAAGTTAGGAAATTGATTAAAGAGAACTGATAATACAGAAAATTGTACAAGTGTGGTGGCTTTTTTTGGCCTTTGTCTTGAGCAGGTGTTATATGCTAGTCAACAAAAAAGTGAGGAAGGGGAGCGACTTGAACAACACAGTGACAAAGGCAGTTAACATATTGTTAAAGAGGTACACTTGTGTTCTCAACACTGGGACACTGTAGAAGTGAGGGAGATGTGTGTATGTGGGTGTGTATTTGTGTTAAGTGAGGTGCAGGTTTTCACTCATGGGACACAAAGCTTAAAAAGTGTTACAAAGTGCTACATCTATTCCAAATCAAGAATCACTGAAGTGCTATGTCACTCTCCTCTTGAAGTTACAGGCTCGACTCCCTATGCACAACACCCTGTGCATTAAACGGATGCAGTTAAACGTGTTTGCCAGTTCATACAGTCTCAGGTTTGGCACTCCTAGTATTAAACTAGCCAAACGAACCAGGCTTAATTATTGTGCCGATGTGAGGTTTCAATTCTCACTTTTAGAACAACAAAGCAGTGTTATATGATCTTATTTCCTATAAGTGACAAACACACCAATCAATGCCAACATTACCCCTGATTGTAAAGCTGGCTGACTTGTTTTATGGCACACGGTCAATCAGAGCTGTGCGTCAACTGTCTCTGCCCAGTTTTTATCTGTGTTTAAAGGTCAAGGTGACAGGAAGTGGATAAGTGGCCTATGAAGGGGCTGGGCACAGTGCTGGCCAGGCAGCATGACTACAGTACATGACAAATGGCTCTGGGCTCACCAAGCTTAATGGAACACATCCAACACTGGCTGATTACTGGTGGCAGCTTTGTGTGTATGTGTGCATTTGTGTTTAAGTGTAAATAGCCACGTATGGATAACCTGTGTTTTCAATTACCTAGTGAGTGAGCAGCAGTTGTTTTGGAGCTGAAGAATCGTCCCAGTCCCAAGTCTCCCAGTTTCACTACTCCTGTTGCTGTGATGAACACATTAGCAGGCTTGATATCTGGAGAAGAAAACGCATGGAGAGGAGTGGCAACGACTAAGACGGAGATGAGGAGGGGTACATATCAACAGGTTACATTTATCTCAAACTCTGTCACGTGAATGCTACATTAATACCTGTGGTACAAAACAAAAAATGCATGTCTGTCTGCATTACAAGTATTAAGTGTATCACCTAAAATACAAAATACTGTGGATGCTAGGAACCCTTTCTGTTGCTATGCTATAGTAATGTTAATTTGACTCACATCGGCCTTTGAATCTTACTGCAAGCGGCTTTTGAATAAGCAGTCTCTGTTAAGTGGTCATTAAATCTCAGCGCTGAGGGTTCATTAGTGTCCCTGCGTCCTAATCAGTCAGTCCAACGGAAATAAATCACCTGTAGCTGTGTATGAGTGCAGCAGCCTACGGACATGAATCCAAGGCCTGATTTAACTGGGCCCTATTAAAACCACGTTGGTACATAAACACTGTTCTCTGATCGATGTGCTGTACCATCTATACTTCAGTCCTCTGTCAAACAAGGCCGCTCACACTAAAGTAAATCCACCTTAAAATAATGACAAAGTTTCAGGTTTTCTTTTTCATTTACTCACATTTCAGGAGTTAACAAGATTGTTTTATTACTTTACCTAAAACATTAAACAAACAACTACCTACTATACATTTTTGTCAAATATGCTGCAACATTTTAAAAATTATTTCCCACCGTATGAACGTTCATCAGGTCAAGTTCAAATTAGCATGCTGTAAAAAATTAAGTTGCAGACACATGAAATGTGTTTTATGAGAGAGAATTCATCATAGTGAACGCCTCATTTTCAACTCTCACCGCCATTAGGTGGGAATTCAAGTGCAAGAGGATACCGTTTTCCTCCCAGTTTTGCAGCTTTTAGCCCCATTTCTAACATTTACAGTCTTCTAGTTAAAGCCAAGCATCCAGTATGCGCCATATGAGTCATTGGAAGGTTAAATTGGAGCATCATTGCCCCCTGCTGAAAGAGGCTTAAATATCAACCATATTCATATCAGTGGTCTTTTTCAACGTCTGTCCTGTTCTGACATCAACATCAAAATTTGTGTCTGTGAAAATCAGTCTTACTAAACATCCTCCACTGTTGATTCCAATAGGGTTCTGCTCTTTGTTCATGTGCTTTGAGACATTAGCCACCTATGTGAAAATATCTCCATGTGGTTTGCTCAAACTTTTTTTTTATTTTTTTAAAGTATGCACAGTTTTTATTTTATTACTTTTCTTGCTATGGCACAACATTCACAGGGGGTGAATACAGACACTGGAGCAGCTGTAACATTTAAGTCCTTCTAATTGTTATGTATAAGAGTCCAAAACCTTTTCCAACATCCATAGGGGCTCAGTAACTGGCAGTTTACAGTATAACCACACATTGGTCCAGATTTAACAGATTCTATGATTCTCTTACTAATCTGACTGTATACTCAACAAATAAGCCAATTTCTTCTTATTCGTAACGTGTGTGTACAGTGTGTGCATTAACACTACCTCGATGCATGACTCTCCGGGAGTGCATATGTTCAAGTGCGCTGCAGAGTTGGACAAAGTACTTCCACACGGTTCTCTCCGGGATAAGCCTCCTCTGCTTCTTAAAGTGCTGTAAAGTTAATACAAGCACATACACCTCAAATTAGAGAAGCACACAGCCTACCTTAAGAAATGAACAAATAAAACACTTTAATAGGAAAGGGAAAAGGTCTTGTCTGGCACCAAATATCATTTTAAGATGGAAGCAAAGTGTTTATGTCTGTGTGTGTTTAACAACATCAATACTCAGTCCCCAACTATGTGACTCTAAACTTAATGCAGCCCAGATTGCTCTCCCCGCAGTCTGTCCCTTCCCTAACCAAACTCCAACTCATTTTCTCTATGGCCTACAGTGGAAAGCACATGCAGTCTCAGGGACCGAGCAAAGAAATTTGTGGTACCTTCCAAGTGCTGCAACAATAATCAAGCAAAAGAAAATCCGTGACAGTAATTTATTAGGTATGTATGATATTTGTCTTGTCGGACTCTGTATAAGTTCACACTATATATACACGTACACTGTGGATATTAATCAAACTGTAACAGGTAGTAGGAAGCAGGGTCTACTAGAGAAACAAGGGGTCAAGGACCTGTCATCTTAAGTGAGGTCAGAGGTCAAGGATAAGTAAGGGCTGTTAGATTTACACTAAAAAACAATGAGTGGGAACAAATGAGAGAGAGAAAAGAAAGAGAGAGGGAGATGGATAAGGTGAATGGTGGAGAAATGGAAGGAAGGAAGGAAAGGAAAGAATATAGGTGATGAAGGGAGGAAGGTGTGAGAGAAAGAGAGGGACAGAGATAGATGGAGAGATGGAGAGGGAGGGATAGACCTTGGCCTAGATCCAAACAAAGCATCAGTGAGGAGCCATTCTTCCCTTGCCCTCCCATTTCCATATCAGAGGACTGTTTGATGTCAGTGGGGGAGCACATAGACGCCCACCAACACCACTACCACCCTCTTCTCAATGCCTTTAACAGGAAACACTGTACATGCAATATTCTGTAAGTGCATGCAAATCAAGGAGTGTTTGATTTCATTTGAATTCTGAGATGGTCAGAGTGATAGAGAATGAGGGAAGGGGAGAGAGGCGTGGAGGATGAGAAATCAAAAAGAATAAAAATGTTAAATTCATGCATTGGGGGTTCTGTTTTACATATGGCACACTGTACCAATATATTTACTAAACATTACTGCCCAAGGAGTGGGGGTTAAACCCTGGCATGCAGCGCTGGACTGCCACTGTTATATTTCAAAAAAACAAATCATTTAGAACAGTGCAGGAGACAAATGGTGCAGAGGAGAGGTGTGTACTTGTGTATGTGAGGGTGTGTTGTCAGCAGCCATAAGGAGATGACACAGTCTGAATGCTCCCAGCATCCTCGGTAGCTTAGCTAAGATAGCAGTGACGCTCAGTGGTTTGTTATCTTACCTCTTCAAGCTGCCATGTTACATCTTTTTAAAGTGCATGTCTGAACATTTGTGAGTGTGTCTATTTCCATGGTTGTGTCTGCACATCCTTTGCTTACACAGTATACCATACCTTATGTACGTATTCAGTCTAAATGTCTGCACTGGAGATATACCAGTGTGTGTATGTGTGCGCTGAGCCTGCCATGTTCACTCTCTTGTACGGCTAATCCTCGCCTCTCCTAATTTGCTGTGTTGAACAGTGTGGATGTGGAGCTGCTGAGTAGGACTGCAAACAGCTTGTCGAGCTGTGCCGATACAACACTGCGGCATCATTTATGCATGGGAGAGGACCGGGCTTTTTACATGCACACCATTAATTTGCTATACTGGCAGGTTTTTATAATAACTGGGGGTTTGGTTGAAGTCAAAGACGAATAACTGGGTAATTCTGGGATGTAATCTCTACCACTTTTGAACAGACCTGTTCCATCTCGTGCTCCGATTTCAACAGCAGAATCCCAGCACTAAAATCTTCTAGCTTGAGGCTTAAGACATCGGCAACTTGACACATCGATCTAAGTCACATATTATGTACTTAATGATACTATACAACTTGATTATACATTCACTCGAGGTTAATTTTACTGTCTAGAACCACTGAAAGCTCTGCATCTCTTTTCTGAGGAAGATGAAGCCAATATGAAGAGCTGGGCTTTTTTTAAGGGCCTGGTCAAAATATGTAAACGAGAGAAAAGGCATTAACACATAATTTACCAAAAATTAATATTAAAATATTACCACAAATGACAAGTTTAGTTTTAAGTATCACTTGTTCATAAACCCCACCAGAATATCAATTATAGCTTATTTTTAACCACTTCCCTTCACAGTCGAGCACACGTCAGCTCAGAGTACTGGAATTAAAGGGAGTTGCAGGAGGCCTTCTACTAATTGGGTTTTGGTTTCAGTGTGGAATGGATGATTCAGACTGAGTCAATGTCCAGGTTGTCAAAATCCTGTAACAACCGCAAACCACAGACCATCTGCCACCATTCTTTCAGTTATGAATCGCCACGTCAGCACTTTGTTGCTTCCACACTAGCCTTCCTCTTCATACCTAATATGAGATATGATGATGGCCTGGATAATACTTTTGTCAGATATTAAGCCTTAGGGCCTGGACATGCATTAAAATCATTTATCTATCTATTCCATTCTATTACACAGATACTGGCATCCCGGTATTTGGAGTGTGACGTTTAATGTGTCGTATAAAAGAGCATATAATGCACATCGGAAATACAAAGCAACGGTAACATTGTTGCTTTTAAGTCAGCAACATCAGATGAGCAGAGTAGAGATGTGCTTTTCCTCGACTTTATGACCACAGGAACAAAACAACTGGCTCGTTCGGCCTCCTGAGTTTGAGCCAGCATGGCGATTGTTCTTTCGTGCCCCTTACCTTGATCATTCGTGAGAGGTCCCCAGCATCCGCCAACTCCAGGACTATGTTCAGCTCATTGTCCTCAATAAAAGATGCATGATACTTTATCACATTGGGATGATTCAATTGCTGTGGGAAAAAAAAATATATATGTCAAAGAAAGAAAGGAAAAAGTAAAGAGAAGACATGTTGGTGAGAGTTGTGCTGGATCTCACTGGCTTATCCAAGAGTGAAGCTCACTCCTTGTAGACACTACAGACATCAGCATCCTCTTGCAAACTTGTTACACAATCTATATTCAAACAAAGCTATCAGATGATGAATTACAGAGGTTCATGTCATGAGTTGTACAATCCACTGTACTTTCACCACCAATTAAAACAAAACTGCTGAATCCATCTTTGGAATCCCGGTTTAGTAAGCGTGGACCTAATGAGACAGTTTTGGCCTCAAGTGTGACAAAGCTGGGTGGCATGTCACAACAACCCCTCTGTCTGTGATGACAGCAACCCATGTGTGAGACACACAAACACACACACACACACACGCCTGACAGGCTGACATGGCTGGCAGTCAGAAAAACAAGCATCCCGGGCTCATTGCTGGCTGAGATTTCTTCCTGTTGGTTGGTCAATAAGGCAGGAACAACATTCCCTGTAGTAAACAAGAAAAAGGGGAGGCTCAATGAAGGAAAAAAAAAAAACAACAAAACAAATGACAGTGACACAAACAAGCAAAAAGAATGATGAGACAGGGTGGAGTGAGGAGGCAGTGCATGAGGGGAAAAAAGGTGAGCAAGGAAAAAAAGAGCAGAGAAAGACAAGGTGAGCAGAGTGCGATGGAGACATGGAGCTGTGTGGCGTGGTAACATCGAGGTGGGGGGTTCGCGATGCGAGCAGACGGAGCAGTGTGACACACGGCCTCCACTCGGCACCGTTCTGCTTTCTCTGCTGTGATTAAAGAAATGTTCATGCTCTGAATGATGCCGAGAAGAGGGGAAGGGAGAGCACAGTACAGTACACTACGCTACACTACACTCTCCACTCCATTTCTGCATCCCTCCACAACCCTCTTTCTCATTTGTTCTTTCTTTCCCTTCCTCATGTCCCCATCTTTCCTTCTCACTCTCTTGTCCTCTCTTGCCAGACGTAGTTTTGGCTCAGAGTGGCCGTTCCGCACAGCTCCACGCCGTAACACAGCCAGGGAGTGATGACGGGCCCCAGCCCTCGCCCCCTCCACCTGTCCCAACCCACTCTTCTTCCACAACGTGAATCTCAGAGATGAAGGGATGCATTCACATGCAGATGTTTATGTAAAAGACGGATGGCAGCCCACTGCAATACAACAATCATTCAATATCACATAGAGACTTGCATGATTATGTAATTACACACACTGGCTGAGACTCACCAGCATGTGTAATTACTTAATCATGCAAAACTCTATGTGATATATTTGATGAGCTGGTGAAGTGTTTCAAAGAAAAACAAGACAGCGACTACTGCAAGCTGATGGCACAAAACTAACCATGATAATAAAGTAGGTTATCAGTATACTGATAAATTGAATAACATGTTCACAGGAAAGCAGCTGGTAGAAAAATGAAAACAGTGACTGAAGAGATTGTCTGCTACATTTTAGTAGACTTCAGCTGAGGAAGATTAGGTAAAAGCAGCGTCTGATGCTCACCGCCAGCAGATAGTCGCACCTTGTGTTGCACAACATACTGGTATGTTTCAAATCACTGAGTAAGAAAATGAGTAGACATGCAATAGTCGCTTGTCCATTGGAAGAGAAACTAAATATGTACTAAACTTGCAAAAGAAATACTGCTGAAAGAGACCTAAAGATTAAAGTGAATTTATAGTCCCTGCATCAGGTTAAATGAAGCTGGTTGCTGCCAGTTCTCTGTCTTGTCAGTAAACCACTGGTATAATCTAATCAGATGCAGAATCCAGACATGCACGCACACCGCACATTTTTACACAAACACATAACACACACAATACAAAGAAGCAAACACAAAGACATCATTACAGCTTCTCACTGCTGATTAGGGCAGATCATTAGTCTTCAGAATACAATCCAGGCTTGATAGTAACCACAAGCAAGAGGAATACACACACAGCTGTGGGATTTCAAGAATGGTGGAACTAGCAGATTGGCAGGGAGCAGGCTATTTCTGCATTCAACACTCCTATCAGCAAGGATTTAGACAAAAGGACCGAGTGAGAAGTGAGACTCTCAAGTTGAAATCATCACGCCAGAACAGGGAAATACAGATGAATGAGCAGACACAAACACAGACAGACAAACAAACAAATAGGCAGACTGTTGCTAGGCCATGACTGAATGTGTCTGTATGTGCACACACGTGTGTGTGTGTGTGTGTGTGTTCTGTGTGCATGCACATGAGTATGTGTGTCATTCCAGTTGGTCTATGCCAGTGTGCCTCTCATTATTCTGATTTGGCTGTGTCTCCTGTTGGCCTGTCTAGTGGGGGATAAAGCGGAAGGTCTGTCTCTCTCTCACACTCAGCCCTTTATTATCAGGCTGGCTGGGCAGCACAGGGCCAGGCACAACTTCCATGTTCGCTAGCAATCAACTCACAGGATGAAAAGAAGGGAACACAAAGCTCTGAGAGGGGAAGGAGGAGGGATGAATGGAACAACATAGTGACTGAGCAAATAAGGTATACTACAGACAGCAGAGATAGGTACAAGCAGGAGGGAAAAAGAGGATCCACCTAATGAGAGGGGAAAAGGAAAAATGGGAAATGCATAAAGAAAAACAGAAAAAGAAGTCATCTGGTGGAGTGTGACATTTAACTCTGGCCTGACCACTCTTAGGAGGTCAAAGATACAGATCCAGGCAAACCCCACTGTCTCGTGTCATCAAATCAATAATCTGCTACACAGATTACAGCTCTATACGTGGCCTCGCCTGCCTCTGAGTATCACAGTCTTTGACTGGCCCAAAAAGCCTGGGGAGCTCCACTGAGGTGTTTGACTGCCATAAATTAACTGTTTTTTTGTTCTCCCTAATGTGTACATATGAGCATGTTTACTGTACGTGCACAAACTACCTGCAGTGCACATATACAATATGGGAGAAAACACTACCAGGGAAGTATCAATGCACAAGCACGCGATCAAGCAACAAACACACAACTTTGACACACATCTACAACATTGCAGATGGAGAAATATTGAAGCAGACATTTGTTTGTTCATTAGTATTTGAGAGCAGCCCAGCTGACACATTTAAGGCAGTTTGATAAATGAAACCTCTTCATAAGGAAAAATAAAGCTAAGCAAGAATAAGAAGAGGGAGGAGGTAAAACATCAAGAGACACATGAGGGAGGATGCTAAATTTCCATGCTGATGCACTCTTGCCCAGCTCTAAACATTACAGAAAGATAAAAAAAAAACAATAGTTTTGCCATTAAAAAAAAGCCAATGTGAGCCTGGAGGGATGTAACACTGCTGCCGCCCTTCACACACACACACACACACACACACACACACAGCTCACTCAAAGACATAAGGAGACAGTAATACACATGTACTGTAGTCACACATACTCATTCACTGTCTTTCTTGTGTGCACAAACACACATACACCCCTCTGCATTCATAACCATGCGCACGTGCATGTGCCCACACACACACACACACACACACACACACACACACACACACACAATGCAAAAATCCAAGCCGTCTAGTGCAGATCAATTGTTTTCCTGTGGTGGAAGGTCTCAGCTGAGGCACCTTAAGAGAACAGAGCACAGCGCATGACGCAGGCTCCCTCTTCTCTGGTTCTTTACCTTAAGGAGGTCTATCTCTTTGATGCAATCTTGCCGAGCTTTGGCATCCATCAAGTCGAATATCTATCAAGAGATCAAAGGGGGAGAGAAAGAGAGTGAGGACAGAGAAGGGTGTTATGACATATTCACGAAAAGGTAAGATGGAGAGAAAATGGGGGGAGATCACTAAAGAGAAAACATGGTTGCTGTTATCTAGAGGGTGGCACTTGAGTGACTACAGGTGTTTCACATCAGAGTAACGTACACATACTGTATCACTGTGTAAGGACTGTGTGAGGTGTGTGTATGTGGATATACAACCAGAGCAGCACCTCCTCCTGGTAGTAGCCTGTGTGTGTGTGTGTGTGTGTATGCATGTATGTATGTATGTATCTGTGTATGAGCACATTCACCATGAGAACTGCAGTGTCATCCAAGCAAAGTAGTTCAGCCACCACATTCATACTGCAATTTACTACACAAAATACAGATAACGCAGGTTTAAGTGTCTGATTGCGGTTCCTCGCTATCAAAAACATGGTCAATAGCATTTAACATTCAATCCACTCAATAAAACTGACAAAAATAAAAATATGTCACCCTTTTCTTACATTTTTCATTATACTGATATTTTCTGGAAATACAATGCTTTATTGAAATATTGCTGGTTGTTCTGTGTCGTCCAACCACTTGTCCATGAACTTGGGTTTCTCCATTACATTCGTTAGCTTATGTAAAGTCAGTTTAACGCGTAGAGTTGTTAAACTGACAGCAGTCAATGGGACCATGAGTGCACAAAATGTTTCACCGTCCAGACGAGATCAAACTTTGCCTGGATTCCACCAGGCGCAGGTCAGTGGCATTGGGTCTAAGAAGAACAACTCCACAAGCTATGCAAAATAAATGAATACATTTGCACAAACATTTAGCATACAAACCCCTTTGATAAATAAGCTATTCGCATGGAAAAATTAGCTACAAAATTAAAATGGCAATTAAGACTTTTTGATGTTTTTTTCCATCCATCCATTTTCCTCCGCTTATCCGGAACCAGGTCACGGGGGCAGCAGTCTAAGCAAAGATGCCCAGACTTCCCTCTCTCCAGACACTTCCTCCAGCTCCTCCAGGAGAATGCCAAGAGATGCCCGAGCCACCTCAGCTGGCTCCTCTCGATGTGGAGGAACAGCGGTTCTACTCTGAGCTCCTCCCGAGTGACCGAGCTCCTCGCCCTATCTCTGAGGGTGCACCCGGCCACCCAGCTAGGAAGTTCATTTCGGCCGCCTGTATCCGGGATCTTGCCCTTTCGGTCATGACCCAAAGCTCATGACCACGTTTTTTTAAAGGCTTTAATTTTTGCTAAATTGATTTATCACCTTTTAATACTTTTTAAGACCCACAGATACTGTGAATATCCTGCATGGAGGTTAGATGAATTCCCAGTGCTAAATTGTTCACAACTCTTTTGCCTTGTGTCAAAGTGACAACCTACCAGAGATGGACCATGATAAGGCTGTTAGAGATTAAACTTGTTCGACACTTTACTTTGGCTTAAACTACTGGCTGCATTTGGTAGTGACAGGTTTACTGTGTCTTACCTGGACTTTCTTCAGGGCCACTGATGTGTTGTCTAGCAGGTACCTTGCCCGGTACACCTCGCTGAACTGCCCACGTCCAATCTTCTTCTCAATCTGAAAGTTAGCCAATGAATTATGCCCCATATCTGGCTGCAGTGGTTTCTGAAAGTAGAAACACAAAACAGCTCTGTTAATATATGTCCACACATGCATGCACATAGTAGAAACAAACAATAAATACATTCAAATCAAATGATTTAGACATTTGGCAGCAATCGTGTATTCACCATATAAGTGCAACTACAGTAACATCAGATTACTGAAGGAGGAAAGGATGAGGGCTGAAGAATGTGGGTGAGCCCAAGCTTCTGCAGTTTATTTGCCGAGAGGCTGCTCTAGGCCTTTGATGATATGAATGGCATTAAGCTGATGTCTCATGCTGTGAAAGGCGTTGAGGAATGTGCACACGCTTAACTGCAGCGCTACATCACCTCACTACAGTCTATACATGGAAAAAAAATCCTTACATATCTAACCAAAAACACCTAGAGGTTTGGAACTGCGAATGTTTTCAAATGTTCAGAAATGTTTTACTCACAAGAAGCAAGTCAACATTTTACCTGACTAAACTTTTTACAGGCAACAGGAGAGTGTCAGAATCTTTTGGAAGAGGCTGCCATGCTGGCACCAAGCTTTAACTTCTGATTACTACAGTTGGCAATTATAGTTTCATTTTAATTGTATATGTGGATTGACAATGTTAATTAAACCTTAATTAGACCTTACATCTCCTAGACAGCCTAACAAATCAACCCTGGCGTCATGAATGCTGTTCTGTAGCTGAAGCAATGCTGTGCCATCCCTGCGGGAGAGTGAAAAAACTATTTCCCCATGGGGATAGATACACTATCCCATTACATAAATGGAGGCATCTAATCATTCCATCCAACTTGATTTAAGTTCACAAGAATCCCTTTGTTTGCAAAGTTGTATCTCAGACAGCCCAACACTGGCCCACAGTAGAGCCACAGGAGGTAGAGCGGTTTGTCTCCTAAACAGAGGGTTCGATCCCTGGCTTCTCCCAGAGGCACCAGTGTGCAAATGGGTGAATGGGAAAGCAGTTTGAGTGTGCTGCAATAGATAAGTCCATTTATTGTTTACTACAAGAGTCCTCACCACAGGGCTGGCGCATCAAGCTGAGACACTCACTTTCCACAATTACAAAACTGTTTAAAAACACTCAAAATAAACCAGAATGAGCCCCCTGGATATCATGTGTGAAAAAGCACAGAGCAGGCTGCATGACCTTTCCAGCCTTTTGGTAAACTTGTACAAGGCGTCAGCAGGAGCAAACAGAAGGTGACAGATATCAGAACGCCACAACGTGTCATTGGCACATGTAGCTGTGGGAGCAGCTCAGGGGCAAGTGGCTTAGGACAGAGGGAAGGAAGATGAAGAATGGGAGAAGGTTGAAAATGTGTCTCCTAAGCACTAAGAGCATCGTCATACTCATTCTCCTCACTTGCGTTTCACACTTTTAAAAGAGTTGCCATGAGCACAGACCAAAGGCTATACAGGATTCCCGCTGTCTACTCTCTACTCATAAGATTTTAATTCACAGGAAAAAAATTCAACCCGACCAGGCTACCCAAAGAAAAAACAAGTTCAGCTGCGTGGTTAGTAGAGCTGCACCTAATGATTACTTTCACTACTGACTCATCTGATGAGTTTTTTTCCAACCAGCAACCAACCGAATTAATGCTTGCCTGTAAAATGGATGAAAATTTGAAAAGGATTATTTACAATCTCCAAGAGATAAGTTGTTTGTCATGTCGGGTCAACAGAGCTAAACAAAAAAAATATTCAATTTAAAATTATATAAAAGACAGAAATGCAGCAAATTCTTACATCTGAGATGTTGGAAGGGTTTTCTTTTTCTACTTGTCAAACACTGATTCATCATCAAATAACTCTAAACAAGACTGTTCATATATGTTTGGCGTAAGGACAGAGAAGGCTACCAATTTAAGCATTTCATTGCTTTTTAAAGCTGACAGCCAAAGGAAAAGGTGTGAGCCAATAAAATGCCCTGTCCAATTAACACCACCAAGGTTTGTGCATTTTTTTGCATGACACCACCATCATCCCGAGCTGTCTGAGAACCACTCTGACAGCGAGCATGACATACTGCACCATAACCCACTGTTCGACATTAATGAACTGCTATTGTGCTTTGTTAATAGCTACCCCTAAATACTTTAACACTAACATTGTTTGCATTAAAGATATGCAAAATTCAAAACTACACAAAAGCCTAGAAGGTGTGTCACACTGAAATTTTGTAATGATTCTTCTTAATGATAGAAGCATATAGTTGCAAGGCTGCAGGATGGATAGATAGAGGTGTGCAGGTCTGAGATGGACAGAAAGAGAGAATGAAATATAGCCAGAAAGTGAGAGAGAGATGGGGAGAGAGAAAGGGAGAGCAGAGGACAAGAGGGCATTGCTTTCATTCGCTGCGTGGTAGCTTGACAAATGTTAGCATGAGCCTCTAAAGGGCTGTGACAACCGCCTGCTGAGAGCACAGTCTTGCTAATGTGTCCTGGCATGCTAGCCCCATAATCACACATTTACATATGCAATGACCTACATTTGCATGTCAGATCGCACACTGTCCGGCATGATTAACAGTGGGCACCTCCCCGCGTGGAGTCGCCCTGGGTGGCAGGACAGGCCGTGCGAGGGCGGAAGAGAGGGCTGGAGGGAGGGCGTTTTTTTGGCAGCCAAGGGCCGGGCTGCCAGGCAGGATTATGTCAGCCAGCGGGCCCGGCATTAGACACTTCATTAGAGCTAATCTGTTTAGCGGTGGGCAGTGTATGTAAACTTCACAGGCCATTTGCGGCACCTCTTCGCCCCCTGGCCTGGCCTTCAAAGGGCAGCCAGGCCACAGCTGACTGACGGTCCGTCTCATCTGCCACACACGGGTGTCTCACAATCAGGAGCTCCCAGCTGAAAGACAAGGTCCTGACAAACACACACACTATGGGAAGTCACAGAGGGATGACCCTGAGTGACACAGGGTCAGTGTCTGAACAAAAACAGGAGAGTTTCACAACCTATTGCTATTTGTTCGCATGTTGAATATGATGGTGGAGATAAAAGATGGACTACCTGACAGACCTTTGAGTGGAACAGGTCTTGTGTATCATGTTTATTGGAATGGGTAAAGCTACAGCCCCGGACTATACAAAAGGCTGAGACAGAAACGATTAGTGTTAGACCTAGTGATTATTAACTGCCTCTTTCTAAATTCTGATCTTCACAGCACTAAAAGGTACAATTCATCAAGTCCAACCATAGACAAGAAGGGGGTTTCTGGGGCGTGAATCACAACAGTCAAAGTTTTGTTTAGATTTTAAATTATGATCTTGATGTTACAGACTTTCATTATATTTTTCTCGATGTATTTCTGTGCTGTTTCACATGGTGTGTTTACTGTTTTTGTTCATGTCATTCAGTTTGGCGATGTGGACAAGCTGCAGGGGATGGAGATTAAGTGGCAGCTGTGCAAGGCATCATGGGTAACGTCTGAGAGGGACAGCGTGTCTTGGCTATAAAGGTGACACACAACCGCCTTGGGCAACTCACTAGCAGGGGTATTGAAAGAGAGAGAGAGAGGGAGAGAAGAGGAACGAGAGACAGAGAGAGCAGACAGACAGCTCATCGGAGGAAGTGTGATATGGGCTGCCCAATAATGACACCATTGCCAAACACAACTGACAAGACACATGGAGAGTGGAAGAGAGAAAGAGGAAGACAGGGAGAGGGAGAGAGA
>NW_018128000.1:61513-79064 GCF_001952655.1 Monopterus albus
GCCACAGAAAGGCCAGCGGCGGCCGAGAGGTGCTGTCTCCCACAGAGAGAGATAGATGGGGATGCAGAAATGGAGAGAGAAGCTCAGGGCACATCCACACTTAGCTGGCAAAATCTGAAAATGCACCCCTCCATTTTGGCACACTGTCCACAGTGAACCAGCTGCTGAACAGTTAGCTCTTAAAAACAGTCTCCAGATGTTGTCATGTATTTTGATGTGGATAGGGAGAATTATACACCTACAGGAGAACGATGAGGAAATATAGAGGAGAAATGACAAGTACTAAGGGTACTGGACCAGATGCTACATGAGGACTTTGTGGTTAATGGTCTGTACCTTAACCCCCCGCCGCAAGACGCCCTGGTGTTAATATAGTCGCTCACACAATACAGGCCGGATTCATCTTTATTGTGTCACACACATTTGCGATCATAAAGTAGTGATTAACGTTCAGTGCAGTATCCTAAAAAGTACTACAAGCCTTGTTAACAGATAGCATTTATGGCCCACGTTAAAATATTATTTTCTGCCCTTTGGGACAAAAAAAATAAAAAAAATACAAATATATAGACTACCAGAGAACAAATAAATTGTGAGTTTATCTATATAAAACTCCAGAACACAAGTTTAATGAGCTGACACTCAAAATAAATAAATAAGCATGCTGTCTTTTCCACTTGTTGACTATGATAGTGAGGTTTGTTGTTTGCCGAATGACACAGGTTGAAGACCAAGAAATGTTTTTCTTTTTGTGTTTCTTATTGTTAGTATGGACAGCGATCTCCATGAAAACAGCTTCCAAACTCTTGTTTTTACACGTAAACTGTGTTTACAAAGTTAGTTGGATTACTGTGGATATATTCTCCAGGAGAGACAGAGAGGGATACAAGGAGAGACAGCAACTAGCAGGCAGGGGGGGCCCACTCCCACCCTCACCAGTCACCAGCCCCCTTGAGCACAGCACCATGCAATATTCATCCTCAGCCAGTCAGCTAGCAAGCCAGCCAGGCAGTCAAACCGGCAGGATTCACCCCAAAGGTGCTTCTCGCTCTTCTCCTCTCAATCTGCTCCACACCCGCACCGCCTTGTCTCAGCGCTTACCGGCGGATCTGTGTCTGTCAAACTCAGCAGTGACGATCAAAAAGATCTGAGGGGGCCTCCTCACCAACCCTCCCACTTACTCAAAGAGCAAATGCACCATTAAAAATGCACATCTTACTAGCTCATCTCGTTTACCTAATGCATATGCATCATACCTCGGGGACTAGGAGAAATGATACTGCAAGCAATACAGAATATCCTTCATCAGATATACAATTCAGATTTCTTCAGGAGGAGGCTGGTGAGTTTTTCCCCTGCTCTGCCAAGCCGACTGAACCTTGGGAAAGCGTGAAACAGACACAGGACTTGTTGAAAGACACCCATCTGGGTGCTGGTTACAGCCATCTACATACATAACTGACTCTCTCTCCCTCCATCTCCCAGTAAATTCGAAGTTTAGACGTGCTCTGTGAGATTGAAAAACTATGACGCAACACAGAAAGTTCACTGCACTACTGATATGCACAAAAAGTAGGCCTAGAATTAACACTGATGTAAACTGCTAGAAATAGATTGAAAAACAGAGAGAGAAATCATTAAGCCAGAACAATAACACATAATCAACTGTTGGGAGATTAGCAGATGATCTACTGTGTGTGTGTATGCGTGGGGTTTTTTTTTTGCCTAAGTCAAATTAATCATTAGAGCTTTTATCTGATTTTCTTCTGTGTGCAACCCAATTATCCTTAATTTTGCTATTACAAATCTTAAAATAAATTAACCCCCTTGGCAATTCCAGTGTTAATGTTGCAGTGCCCTTGCATGCACAAGAAAAACAACTGAAAGCACAGACCTATTTTTAGTGTTGTCTTTTACCAAAAAAAATTACTCTGGGGCTTACGGATGATCCTCTTTGTTTAAAGTCTATCCACTAGTTATGAAGGCAAAAACATCCTTCTGGGAAAGAAAAGAAAAAAAAAAAATCAATGGTCCTGATGTTGGAGGGCGGTATTAAAATCCAACAATGACCAGATCTACACAGAGCAAACCTGAGTTGTATCGACCAAAGAGAGGCATGCAGGGAGGCCAGGCTCTGCCAGCCTCCAGAGCTCTGATCAATACAAACAACTCAACATTCATCCACTGCTGTCTATGTTACAGGCTACAGTGGTTTGGAGGAAGCTTGGCCTGAATGGCACACCTTGACTGACACAGGTAAAGCAGGTGACACACAATGTTTACAGGTCAAAACATGTAAAAGGCGGGGTGCTACGGTTGCAATGAATGGCTGAAGGGATATATCATCATTAATTATTAAGATCTTCTCTTTATGAAAAAAATCTACAGGGAACATACATTAACAAAAATCACTCAGTATGTGACAGGATAAAGTGTGATATGACTGTAATAAAACACTGACTCAAACAAAAACCTTTAGCAACAGGACCATGTGGAAAAACACATTCTGTAAAAGTTCAATTGTGAAAAGTTAAACTGTTTTTGGTTAAGGCAGTGACCTACATATCTGAAAAATCGAGCCGCTTCATCACACTGACGTACTACTCTTCTATACGGTCGTATACTCCACTTCACAACCCTGGTTAGCAGTTTGGCTTTTGTTCATGCATTTGCCTCTGTGTGGGGTTACCTGGGGTGGAAACACTGGAACGGCTGGTTGCTGTCCTGGTGGCTGCGTGTCCATATCCATGGTGTTAGGAGCTTGATCCTTTACACCTCTGAGAAACAAACACACAAAACAGAATTTCTGGTTAGTTAACACAAAGATGACAGACAAAACACAGAGCAGTTGTTTCCTTTAAAAGTCCCATTAAATTCTACACACACATTTCACAACAGAAAACAATGACCTCAATCAACTCGTTGCTCAACACTAAACTGCTGAGTACTGGCTGGCAGTGTCCGGTTTCAGCCGAACTGAATCCCACAGCATGCCGCCTGTGGATTTGACACTCTTTGTCTGGGTCCCTCTCAGGTTGCAGTATGGCAGAGCTGCAGCAGACAGCAATATTAATCTTAACAAAGCAGAGATAATGCCACTTTGTATTTTCTTGGCATTCCTCCAAGGAACCTTTCATGGGAATTACTGGTTATGTAGGCATTTAAGCAGTTCCACTTCATTTTCTGCTTACTGAGAAAATATAGGCCACACAGAGGTGAGTGTCTAGGGTATGGGTGTATGTCACGGTGCTGTGTAATTGCATGTTCTGGCATTTATAGCCTAGAAGCAAGCTAATTGCGTAAGATACCCCACCACCAGTTGCCTGGTTTAAGAGCGCACTAAAAACAGACAGTGCCATAATATGAAGTGTTACCTGAATGAATTATTTACACATATCTTTGGGAAAAACTATGATGCAAAATTTATACTCACACATGCAATTAGCCTATAATTTCAGTCTCTACTCAACTAATGTATGTGAAAAGAACTCTGATCCTGACAGATGTTAAAGAAGTGTTTCCACTGCACACGGTAATGTACATAATATGGTCATATAGTTCAATAATTAACAGCAGTTTACAAATGATTTACAAAGAATACAATTCATACCTAACAGGAACTACAGTCAGTACAGAAAGCATCCAGACCCTTTTCCGCATTTTATGTTGGATTCAATTTAATTTTTTCCTCAATCTACACACAATACAGCACAATGACAAAATGAAAACCGGTTTTTGGAGTGTTTTGTAAAAGTATTCAAATAAAAGACTGAAATATCTCATTTACATAAGTATTCAGACTTTGTTATGACACCTGCAGTTGAGCTCTGATGCATCCTGCTCCTCTCAGTGGGTGCTGAGATGCTTCTACAGCTTGATTCGAGTCCACCTGTGCTTAATTTAATGCACGGGATATGATTAAGAAAGGCACACACCGGTTTATATAAAGGCCTCATACGGTGATGGTGTATGTCAGAGTGAAAACAAAGCCATGAGGTAGGAAGAACTGTCCACAGCCCTGCGAGACAGGACTGTCTGAAGATACAGATCTGGGGAAGGATACCAGAACATTTCTGTATCTGCACTGAAAGTGCACAAGAGCACAAGAGCCTCCATCAGTCTCAAATGGACGAGATATGGAACCACCGCCAGTCTTCAGATCTGACCATCCAGACAAACCGAGCAGTCACAGAAACATGGGGCCTTTGTCAGACAAGTGACCAAGAAACCAAGGCTCAATATGAATGAGATCCAGAGTTCCTTTCTGGAGATAGGGGAACCTTACAGAAGTGCAGCACTCCAACAATCAGGCCTCTACAGCGGAGTGGCCAGACGGAAGCCATTCCTCACTAAAAGGCACGTGATAGCCCGCTGGGAGTTTGCCAAAGGGCGCCTGAAGGACTCTCAGACCATGAGAAGCAAAACCCTCTGGTCTGATGAAACAAAGACTAAACTATTTGACCACAATTCCCACTGGCGTGTGCAGAAAGGACCAGCCACTGAGCATCACCTCATTAATAGCATTCGTCGGTGGCAGCATCATGCTGTGGGAATGTTTCTCTGGGACTGGGAGGCTGTCATGACTGCCAAAGGTGCTTTAACCAAGTAGTAGGTGAAGGGTCTGAATACTTGTGTAAAGATCAGTCTTTTACTTATAATACATCCTCAAAGTACTGGAAAGCATTAATAAGCAAAAGTGATTGGCAAAGGGAGAGAAAAAAGTCCAGACTGCTTATTTAGTAGTTAGTAAGAGGGGAAAGGAAATAACCAAGGCAGCAATTGTATATGGTTATTCAATTGATCGTGGAGCAGGGATTTACGATTCTTCCACTCTCTGTTGACTCTTTATAATTTCTTAAATTTATATGAACAGGCATGCAAACACAACTGGACACAGAGACGTATGTTCCAAATAAAAATGCAAAGGAATACAAAAAATTCATAATAGGACATTAACAAAGTTTTCCACTAGAGTGAGGGCCGTCCATCTGCAGATACGCACCTATGTCATTTGTGCATTAGTAACCATCTCCTACCTCTGTCACCTCAAACCTCCCCAGGCCAATTAAACATCCTCTTGTACAATGGAGAACAGAATGACACTGAGGAGCTGTCTCTCTGCCCATCAGCACCATTCACTAAAGGTTAATGATACTAATTAAATATCTCTCTACATTTCATACATTTTATAAACCACTTCACAAGAAACTGTGTCCAATTTGACTGGCATATATAGATCAACAAATAAACCGATAGATGTACAGATCATTAGATATTATATATCAATAGCAAATATATATGAATCAGCAGATACAGATATGCTCGGCACATTTGTGTGCGTTCTGCAGGGCTTCAACGTACAGTAACTACAAGAAGGCATGTGTGTAAATGTAAGCAGGCAAGTATTTTACCAATATTGTGTTTCTGTTGTTTGCTGGAGGCTCGCTGGTCTTCACGAGAGCTTTGAAGATTGTGAAAATAACTGTTTGCATAACACCATTTCTCCTGGGATTTCACATGACTACATTTGGAAAATTCCTGAAGTTTACATTATTTCAAAAGAGATTTAATCGATTCACATATAAAAAGGCTTTCTAAATAATAATGGTTTAAAAGGCACTACTGCTGGAGGGAATCTAGAAAAACATAGTTAAAAGCCCTATCCGGGTTATTTTGATTCTTATTTTGACTAAATAAACTCACAAAAGAAGAATAATTTCTGAAATTCCTCTTCTGGTGTGACTTTCATAAAGGCCCGCTCTGGTTAGGGCCCCCAGATGTACCACTGACACCATGTTCTTGCTTGATGTTTGACTGTTTCCATGAAAACACCACTGAAAGGATGCTTCAGACGACCTGTGTGCCAAATCTTGCTGCCTTTTTTGACTGAGCAATAGTAAAACAGTTTCAACAGATAGGAAAATGAAAATTCAGAGTTTACACTGGCAGAAACACAAGTAGAAAGATCACAGTACATGTTGTTCCCATACCAACCCTAAACCAGGTGACTAATAGGGTAAAAATGTATGCTAGTAAGGCTAGCTAAGCTAACGTTAGAATACAGCTGTTTCTGAGGTCAGCACACTGGATATAGCATGGATTCATATAGACTGTTCTACAAGTGGATAAAGTGCTAAACACGTTTGTTTTTCAAGTAATGTGTTCCCTAATTTTAAGATACAAATAATCAGACTAAAAGTTAAAATAATTTTAAAACAAGCAATGAATTGCTTGCAGTGTTTATTCGTTTTAAAAGCTTTTTAAAATGAAAAATATTAAAGTAATATTAATAATAATAAGCCATTGTAATTTATTTAAATCTTCTAATATTATATAACTGTAGAACTGAAGAAAACTAAACAAGCATTGCAACATTCAAATGTGTGCAAATGTGCTCCTGAGTGTGCGTAAATTCTGTTGTTACTAAAGAACAAATCCCACGTAAGAAAACTTTGGTTAATGCCAGAATCTTCATGAAAACTTCCTACGTTGGTTTTAAGAAGAAATTTATTCTTAAGAACAATGGCGCCTATTGATTTTTGGTGTAACAGCATTATTGGGACAGTGAGCTGCCTTGGGAGAGGTCTGCACTCTCTGAGTGCCATCCACTTTGAAATGTAACGTGGCAAAGCCTTGATTATTATGGAAAATATTCATTGCTCTACTAATTTTAAATAGTGTTCAAATTGTCATAAACTGTGATTATAATTCCAATGTAAATGAGCAAATATTTATCATAATAATCTAATTCAATCCATCTATAAAAAGGATTTTTTTTTTTGGTCACCATTAGTACAAGCAAGAAGTACGTTTTAAAAATGATGTGGTAAAAATGGGGCCTATAAGAGGCTGTTTAAATGGCTGAATAGCTGGGTGTCGTGGCATTTTGATTTCAGTGTCACAAGAGACTTAAAAGTTATAGCCGACCTTCCTGCCTCTTGTCGTGATTCTTCAGCCTTGTGTTTTGTTAGGGGGCTGGCATCCTTACTCCTCTACATAACCCTCTTGTGTTTCTGACTGTCAAAATGTCCGGGGGGCATCTGAGCTCCCTGAGGTTCTTTCGCCATGCACATCCCACGTTAACGAGATCAATTAAGAGTGCCATGTTAGATTAACATACAGCAGGAAATAGCACAATTAACTAATTCAATCAAAAGGAGTAAACCAGACTTGAACACACTTGGGGCTTCTACTCACACAAAGTTCAAGTAATGTGCAACCAATCAAAAGTAAAGCGTTGTCCTAGTGACTGGTCAAATCAACAAAGATTAACATAGAGTGTCAGGTTTTACCATTTAGACTCATGTTCAGTGCCTTTGGTGCCACTTCACAGCTGTGAAGAGACAACTGTATCAGTTATCACTTTACAATACAATTACTATTGCAGTGTTTCCATTGGTAACATTCAGACATGGTGGCCTGCCATGGCAATGTCATTGCCGCCGTGGTAAAAAAAAAAGAAATTGTACAGTTAAGGCCAATTTTTCACACAATAGATAGAACTCCATTGTATGAAATGCTCCCTGCCACACGCTTCACATGCATCCAGTCTATTTTCTCTGGCACATTGAGTGCAGCGTAATCTCCACACATTGTCATGATTACATGCACAAGGCTTACATGAAAACTACTGTTGTCCAGCACACGTCTGCTGTCAGTCAGCAATGCTGCCACGCCAAACCTCTTTATACACAGGAAACAATGTATTGTAATACTTTAAAACTAAAGAATTTCCAAAATTATGCACCACTATTTTCTGTTTCTATTGCAGCATTACAGTTAACCTGGCAGGTGTGAATACAGATAAAACTTGGGGAGATCTACAGTAAATCTGTGAGCGAATGTAGCACTGATGGTTGTTTGGTCTGTTGAGAAGAGTAAAAACTTTCCCAACCAGACCACCAACCACTCACTGTAAACAAACACTGTTTTCTTAATGTGTCCCATATTATGTGAGACTCCAACCCGACATTCTCACAGAAGGCCCAATCACACATAGGTAATTATATGACAGCAGAGAAGAGGAGAAAACAGAGTGGGGCAGGACAACAGGAGCAAAGAAGAGGATATTAACAACACAATTCAGCAATTTTCAGTGAACAGTCTTCTTTGTTCTCACACTTCCAGCACACACCGGATTTGTTTTTATTATTTTTTTCTTTCATACTTGAGATACATCCTCACTCCTCACCTACTTCCTATCACACTCGTTTCAAATCTGATTTTTAGTTTCCTGTGACATATGCTTAATTAACCACTGTACTTTGTGCAAAACTCTGTGCCTCATTACACTAAGCTGCAGTTCCCCTGATGGCCATGAAACTCTCCAATCTAAAGCCAACCCTAATTAAATGGGCGCTCCAGTGATTTAGTATTGCAATTTCATAAAGTTTGGGGACTCAACTAATGACATCATCCAGGTTTTTTTTTCCAAAACTTTGGAGAGCTCCCTCCAGAATCATTTTCACTGGCTGAGCAGTACTTGCATACAATCATTTATTTGTCCTTTTAAAACTGGAAAAACTAAGAAAATGGCTGTGTTCAAACTATAAATACAGTATTTTATTTTCTATAGATGTTGATCTATTACGCCACAGATTTGTTTTATATTTTGCCTTGCCACAAAGATAACCCGCTCTCTGCTCAACTTTAAAAAGGCACTCTAGAAACTTATGTATAATTTGGATTTCTCCAACATGGTGAACATGTCGCCCAGCCTTGATATAAAAGAGCACATCTTCAGTCAACTGGGCCAAAACTGAGTGGGAGAAGGCAAAAGTGCGTAGGGTGAGACAGGGATGGGGTAGGACAGAATGGGACAGATGCAGAACTGAGAGAAGCACCATGAGAAAGAAGAAAGAAGCTTGTTATCCCTGATGTGCTCACGGCCCTATGAGAGACGGTGTGGAGCTGTGCACCACAGAAGTTGGCACTGGCTTTAGGTCCTCTTTAATCCCCATTTCCTCCCTTTTGCATTATTCATTTAAAACAGGAGAAGAGGAAAACAAAGAGAGGGAGCTGATTATAAAAAAGGAGGATCAAGACGAACTAGGAAGGGGAGAGGACTGGTGAATGTGGAAGTAAAGGGGAAGGGTCCTGGAATTAAGAGGGCCCAAAGAGAAAAGTTCTAAATCAGCTCCTGATCCGAGGACAGTAAATATGAACACAGGTTGATGAGCTTGGGTCCAAGCAAGACAGAAAAGAGAAGGGCAAGAAAGGGGGTGAAGAGTGGGGCTGGGGTGTAGTTTAAAAAGCAGACAGGAAAAATATAATGTGACACTATCTGGCCTGGGTGTAGGATGTGAGGGAATCAAAGGCATCTTTGAGAAGCCAGAAGATGACAGTGCAAGTGCTAGAAGAGTGGTGTCCATGATTACAAGAAGTGGAGAACTCTTTGAGCCTGCGCTCATGAAAGCCCACCCCAGGCCTCGTCTGAAACCCCCGCTTGACTAACACTGATGATACGGAAACAGAAAAGAGGAAGAGTGTTACTAATGATGGAGGGGTCCAGATACTACAGAAGCGCTGCACTCTCCAATTCATTTTAATCACCATTCAAAATCATTAGCCCAAATGTGCAAGCACTCGTGTTTGTTGGACCCGGAGCTGAGAGAGAGGCAGAGAGTGGGAGAGGACCAATTACACCTCAGCATGTGAGCCGGTCTTTGAGTAAGACGGTCCAAGCCTTGATGGAATAGAAAATGAAGAGAGAAAACTTTGTCTCTCAATCTAAAAGAAAAAAACAGCACAATGATAAGGGAGAAACCTTTGAAGCCCAAGCCAACCTACAGAGGGAAACCATTTTGACTTTTGTTTCCTCAAATCTAGCTACAAAAGCATGAAGTTGTAATCAGGGAGCAACTCGGCATGAGAATATTATAAAACCTTGCATAGTCAGACCGAGCACCCAAACAACAACAACAGCAGCATCTAGCAGGGTTCATTATTCGACAGTCAACGGGCAGAACATGGCTGGATTAATGGCCAGGTCTCTTCCAGACTGCACAAAGTATGTCTCATGTCCCAGTGTGATGCAAGTGATATACACAAATCAACACATCTGATCAAACACAATGTGGTTTTTCAGGCTCATCCAACTATAGCCCGACCTAAACTGGAGTTCTGATGCCAATTCAGATGTCAATAAATCCACTAACAATATTGAAATATCCCTCATGTATATGACAGCAAATATGCAAATGTTTTTTACATGGATGACGCAAATTTGGCTATTTTTAAGACCTGTAACCAAGATGTGTAGAAAGCACAAACTTTTAGCTGATGACAAATCAAATGACCCCATTTAATAGTGACCTCAAACATATCTTTGTCGCTTTTCAAATTGGATTCCTTGTTACTTAGTGGCAGACAGACACCTTCGTTTAGCTAAAACCAGTTGATACCTACATCAGCCCAACCTACTTCCAACTTAGTGTTAAGTGTGTGCATCGATGTGCTTGTGAATTAGGTCTGACATGAAGAGTTTTCAAAAAGTAGAAAAAATGTAATCTGTGATGTCTATGTTTGGGAATGATATCTCCATACAACTCAGACCTTTTTCCTTTCTGCATTGGAGAAAACAGCAAGATGATAAAGGGGGGAGAAAACCGAGGTCCACTGGGACACCACAAGGCCAGTGATCCATAATGTTGCTTGCTAACTATTTATAGTGCTCCTTTACATTTTTCACTTTCAAATTTTTACAGGCTAATGATTATTTCACTGCAGAAGTAAATAGCACAGCACAAATAGCCTGGGCTTCATGTGAGGCCTAAATTGATTTATTCCCTAACAATCCAAATAAACTAGCACAGTGCTCTGCTCCGGTGTGTGTGTATGCTGCACCTACTGGAGGATCTATAAAATACATCTGCAGTATCACCTGACCTTCCATGAGCCAGCAATCCCATTAACACTGGATTCTTCTCTGTCTTCATCTCTGTGCCTGCCTGCACGTGCACACCTGCACATTTATATCCATTTCTATCTCGGTTTCGTTTTTCATCCTCAGTCACTATGTATAGTAAAGACGTCCACCATTGAGATAAGACCTCAAGCACATGCAGGTGTCAGCCACTCTCCTCTCCTTTCTCCATCTCCCCACCTCCTCCCCTTCAAGCTCTTCTGTGCTCTGCTGCTCCTGTGTTGTCGACACGAGCTGGCACGGGGCTAAAAGCCCAGGCCACCTCTCCGCTCCATTGTCCTGCGCTCTCCGCAGCGGCACTGATGATTCTCTTGTGGCTGGGGGGCCTTTTGTTGCCAGCCTGTCACTTCAGCAGGTGCCTTGCAGCAAAAGGCTAGGGCCAGCCAGCCCAAACCGCTTCATTAGTACAGAGCGCCATTTGATGTGCTCATTTCATCAGCCAGAGATGGCAGCCAAGGAGGATGCTAATAACCACTTGAAAAACAAAAACATTCCACTCAAGCTTGTAAAAGATAAACTCCAATTTCAATGATAAAAGAAGAGCCGCACTACCCTCCTGTGTTTTTTCTTCACCACCCACCTTTTCCTGGGTGAAACCAATTCATACTGTCAATCACTGAGAATAAACAAGATATATTGACAAATTGCTGACTATGTAAGCAAAGACAAAACCATGTGGGCAAAGTATGCAAAAGATGGAGCTGCATTTAAGACAGCTGTGTGATCCCTCAGAAACCAGCAGAGTGTGTGAAGCAGCAGGCTGTGTGAAAGAGAGAGCCCCCCAGGCATTCAGGAGACGGGACCCTGGGGGTTTGGGCTATGCTCACACACCCTTGCTACACTCACAAACCTTCAAAATTCCATATTACTATCACATCCCAGTTAAAATAAAAAGTAAATGCATAATATGTGAAAGAAAATCAAGAGCACTTCCATTTAGGCTAGTTGATCTGGCTGTAAATGATGCTACAGCTTTTTAGGGTGTTTGGGGGACTAAAATAAAACAAGAACCCGAAGGTAACCAGAGGATTGTAAACATTTTTAAATGTATTCCCCCAGAGTCAAAGCATTAAGAGTATTCTGATCATGGATACTTACAACTACTGGCTGTAAACAGTTCGAGAGCAGAATTCCAACGTGTAGGGTGCCACACAAAGATAAGTGCACCATTCTAAATGTAATCATACAGGTTATTAAACATCATGGTCCAGAACAGTACAATTAAATTAGACCATTAAAAAGTACATGGAAATAAATCTGAGTAAGTCAAGTGTCTGGTTTAGGGTTGCAACTAATCATTGCTTTCATGATCAATAAATCAGGTGTTTTCATGATTAACTGATGTCATTTGGTCAGTTAATATCAAAATACAAAGAACCCAATCATAATATTCTGCGGTGCCAAGCGATGTCAAAATATCTCAAATGACCTGTCCAGGGAGGACAGGGTGCCTCTTGTCCAATGTAAGCTGCCCCCCACCCTCCACAGAATAAGCAGTATACATAATGCAAAGGTGAAGAAAGCACTGAGGCAGGTCAAATGTGGAACATCAATGTGAAAACCCCTTAAGAAGTTAAAACTATTCTGACTAATTCACATATCACTGTAAAGCACGGCATAGTGGACCCCTCTGTATTTCTATTCTTCTAAACTGAAATAAATTTACTGTAAGCTATGAAACATCAGCAAATACAAAAGCAGAGCCAACAAGACCATGATTATTTTACCTGTTTGGTTTTTAAAGTCATTATCTGTATGTTTTTAGGAGCATGCCTCTCTGTTCATTTAAACAGTTGAACCAAATATCCACACCTTGATTTGCAAACCCCAGCATGACAGAAATCCTGAGGCTTTATGTTGCACAAGTGCCCTGTAGCAAGACAGAGCATTGCACAACAAAGCAGAGCTCCCAGTGCTCCAGGACCGAAAAGGGCTTTGTTTGTTAGCCATGTCACTGACTGCCCACCAGATTAGCTTCTTCACCTCTGGCACCAGGACATCAGACAGGACACTCTGTGCCATTGGGCTGTGCCAGCAAAGCTAGATGTATGCAGCTATGGTTAAAAAATAAATAAATAAAAGAAATAAGAAATAAAATGGGAACAAATTTGGGAATTTCATGAAAATTAAGGGATTGCCATGCTCAGCTTTCTGCCCTGTTCTGTTTTATTACACCGCATTTCAACCGAGAGTCTGGTCTTCATCAGAACAGCTGTCTTTTGAGGCTTAACCTCATGATCATGCTAACAAGAGCCAAATAATGAACGCATCATCTTCCAGACGGCGTTTAATTTCTGAAATGACAATAGCCTTCTTTGTCCTCTAGCAATATCTATAAAGGACATGAAGCTTCCAAGGTGGCAACTGCATGACTTGACCCATGTTAACTGAAAACTGCATAAAAGCAAATAACCAGCAGATACAGCAACTTCAAATTTGCTGTGGTACAACAGCAAATACATACTTGTGTTGAACATGTATGTTACAAAGAAGACTTGATGCATCATTTGTTGCTTAGACAAGAAATTAAAAGATGCCAGGTGCTTAAAACACCCTTTTATTCTATTTTTATTTCATGCCAACATTAGTGCCTTCTAACTCACAGCTCTGCCTGTGACTAGATTCTAGGACAGCAATGCTGACCCATCTCTGTGTTGTCTGGAGGTGACGACACCTGTAATTGGAGCTTCTCATTTATGAAACACCCATTAAAAAACATCTGGTGAATGCAGTCCATTTTCTCTCCACACAAAGCCAGCAGTCTCTCATACTTCCTTCAAGCAGGTTTCCCCCCCTTCCTCTCCGGATAGTTTGGAGCAGTTACACTGCATCAGCATTGAAGTTTGTCTTAGGGGAAATGACAAGAGCAAGATGTCCAGATCATTAGTAACGTGAGAGGAGCAGTTCCCAGGCATGTCTCGTTACATAGTTGAGTGCTAACAAGAAGGCTAAGGGTTCATGTTGGGGCTTTTCTGGGGCCAAGCCTTCTTATATAATCTGAGGAGAAATGGGGGAAGAGGACCACAACCCTTCAGCATCTCCACCACTCAGAAATGGAAACATCCAAGACCCTGAACTCATAACAACCTTAGCTCAACTGTGGTACTCAATGAGAAAGGAAGGATATATCCAAACACAAACTGTGGTCCAGACATTAATGTAATGCATATTAACTCTCACACAAACACATGCCAACTCCCCAAGAAGTTAATGTCAAACTGAATCGTATACTGAACTAATAGTGGGCCCACAGGAAAAAGGCTCCACAAAACGCTTGGGACTAGATCTGGTTCAGCATCAGTCTGCTGTGGCTTCTGTGGTGGGCCCTGCCTGCTGGCGCACGCACACACAATCACTTAATAAGATCCAGAACACTGCTACTCAATCGGAGGTCAAACACAGTACTGTTGCAGCATATGAGTGTGTGTTATACACCCATGTTGTTGTCATACTTCCAAGAAGGATGATTATTACTGTGAAAGCAACAATAATGCAACCATTACAGTTGATTTCAGTAGCACCATTTATCCTGGCTTAGGATCCCATCCCATACAAATCATTCTGTTTGACCGCATTTGAAAATCTACAAAGCAGAGCCAAATTAACAGCTCAGGATAGATTTTCTTCAAGGTGCTGTTTTTACCCTTCTGAAGTTGGAATCTGAAAAACAGAAACTGTGTGATGATTAATAACAGGGGCACCGGCAGGCAGGCATTGTTCATTTCTAGACATATGGCTCTGTCTTGAAGAGTAGGTGTACCTTTGAGGAAAAACTTGGGACTGAAAATAAATCAGGAATAATGGCACTATATAAAAGCCAGTCAACATTTTTGGAACGGGTACCTGGGAAAATAAAATCGGCTGGCTTTTATTTCTTTAGGCTATTTACCATTTCTCTATTACACATCAATATTCTAGGGACAGAAATATATGATTTGTCTGTTTTCTGTGCAGAGCAATGAAGTAAAGTGAGGAACGAGGCTCGTTGCACAGTTTCACTCACTCTAAACTGTTCTATATAATTTAGACAGAGCACAGGCCAAACGCCTCAGAAACGTACAGCTGTAAACAAATTACTAGAGAAACATATGTATAATACAGTAAACTAACACGTGTGAGCACAACACACAGCAGACACACATACACAAAGTTCAACGTTTATTTTTATTCCTCATCCCTCTTTGCATGAGTGCATCACCCGCCACACGACAGAGCGTCCCAGTTTGTGTGCGAGTGTGTGTGTAAGGAGCCGACGATCAGAGAGTAACGTTACCCCTTAGGGGTCGTACCTCTCTCGATTCTCGCCATCCTCCCTTCCTCTCTACTCTGCGCCTGCAGGGATTTCCCTTTTTCAGTTCAGGAGAGATGTCAGACCTGTTCCACCATCCCTCACACAGAAGCTGGACTCTGCCCTCCATTCACCCGACATCTGTAAAACCTCACAAATCAGCCTCATTTTAAGATGTCAGCTCCAACTAGGGGCTGAACAGGGCCACAGTTGAATAAAAATGTCTTCAGCTTGCCATCAAGCACACCATTTGTTTACTTGAAATCTGCTTCTCAATGGGAATTAATTAGCATCTGCTAGACACTGTGAATTCAGAGACATGGAGCAAATAATGAGCACCTCCTGGCTAGCAACTGGACCCCTGAATAAGTGATTTCAACCCCAAAAGACTTGTTCACAAGCAAAAATTACACTTATGTTTGATTAATCCCACTCTAGCCTCAACATCATACAGCCAGTTTTCTTTCTTTTCCTTCAGTTTTCTTTCTTCTTTCCCGTCCATTAGTCTATTATCACACAAGTCTTCATCACTGCTGCTACATCTTTATTCTGCCATCAGAATCAGAACAAACAATGAGGCCCTCCATCTTTTATGGCTTAATGCTGGTTCGTCTTTTTAATTGTACATACCTGGACTTTACATCCTTGCTAGAGCTAAAATAATTAGTCGGTTAACTGATTACATGGTCGCCACAAAAATAATCCACTGTTCTGATAACCAATAGTAATTTAGTAGTAACTGTTAAGTATACGGATATCTTGACATGTAGTGAATATCTTTAGGTTTATGACTGTTGGTCAGACAACACATTTGAAGACATCGCCTTGAATTCTGCAAAATTGTGATTTGTACTTTTCCACCAGCTACCCGACATTTCAATCACCAAACTGTTTAATCAAACTGTAATTGGCAGATTAACCTATAATTCTAATCATCTGTTGTAGTCCTAGCCCCCACTCATCCAAAAGCTGATTTTAACTCAAGCAATCGAACTGGTCTAACGGGAATATAATTCACTCTCGAGCGAGGCTCAACAGCACTTTTAAAATCTACCGAATCACCCACTGATTTCAGGTGGGCACCTGAGTATAGTGACCTAAATCCAGTTAGCAATCTGAGAGTCATTCATTCAGTTTCCACCTAATCTGCTTTGAGTGACACAACTAGAACTAGAACAACAGTGGTTTGATTATACTTCAGACCAAAATCTTACACATGACTTACTAGACATTTTAGGCCAAAGTATCATATAGGAATCTGAGTGAAGGCTGATCTATATCAGAGCTGACAATATTAAGAAAATGAAAATGGCAGTTACTGAAATTACAAAGAAAGACAGAAAGGATGAAAGCGAGCAAGAGACAGAAAGCAAAGTGCCACAACAGGGATTGAAAGCATCTAAACCAGAGAGGTCTTCCCTGCCTTCTTCACACATTAGAATATTAATATTAATCAGATTCCCCCCCCCCTGTTTTCTCCCCCCAGACGATCTGAACATGAAAAACTTAAAAAGCGCACATTCCAGGAGTTTCGTATCACAGTTTGACCCGGAGCCACACAGCACACACCAACCATGACAGACTCACTGGTTCAAAGCAAGCAGGAGCTGCTTTCATCAGGGGATCCTGGTGGTTTTTTTTTTACAGTGTGACACCACCAGCCCATGCCATCTGCCTTTTTCTAAAATCAGAACTTCAAGATGTGCTTTCTGCTTATGCGTTGTTTTTAGGTGGGCTTCACCACCAAGGCCCAGCGTCACATGGGGTTTTGCTGCTATGCTGCTTGCTCACTGCTGTTTACAGCCAAGCCCTGCAGTGTGGCGCAATGTTAAATATTCACTGTTAAACTATCAAGCCAGAATTGGTCAGGAACCCAGCCAGGCATTCACAGTACAGTAGGGCTGGATTCTCCCACTCTTCAAACACGACAACGACTAAGTCAATCCCTCTTCCTTCAGCCAACCCAGGCACAACCACGTCCTGGAACGCCCAGACTCCCAAGTTCCACTTAACTAAACCCTTTCTCCTCCACTCACACTGAAAGTACATTTTCTTTAAAATAAATAAATAGGTGCAAATACATTAACACACACACACTGTTTGTACTTTAAAGACAATTCTGCTCTAGGCCTGAGTAAACCTCTGCTGACTCCTGATGCCTGCTTTCAGACATCTGTAAAATATTTTTATTTGGTGCCCCAATACCGCACTGGCAAAGGTCTCTCATCCTTGGCTTGGCAGGACTTCTAACAGAGCCAGCCGGCAGCGCCATATAGGCCTAACTCCTGCTGCTGCAACTTCCTGCTGCTCTGGGGGGGTCCAGGCTGGCCGGCCCCCCC
>NW_018128000.1:79075-87989 GCF_001952655.1 Monopterus albus
CTGGGGCACTCGAGGCTGCCTGCCTCCCACTGACAGTGAGCCAGGCTAGGCAGGGAGGAAGAGGCTGAAGGGAGGCCCCGGGTAGAGAGGACCCCTAGAAAAGGAGAGCAAAGGCAAAAATGAGGGGACAGACAGAGTCACGGAGGTTGAGAGGTGGGAAGAGGCAAGAAGGAAAAACTAAATAGAGAAGAGGACTGTAGGTAAGCAAGAAGAAGTAATGACAAGACAAGACAAGAGGCAATAATACAGAAGAAGAGTAGAGATGGGTGGCATGGACGTGGTAATGAGAAAAACGGACTTGAGGGCAGGAATTAAAGGGAGGTTCTCCCTGTGAGTCTTCTCCCCTCTTCATGCCCCCAGACCTTGACCACATCGTCAAAGACACAGGCCAAACCACGGGACCACAGAAGACTGTTGAGAGCCAGGGTAACAACACAGAGACGGGAGGGGAGGACCAGAAGGACGTTCCTGGCCCCCAAACAAAAAGGCATAAAACAAAGAAACCTAAAAATGACTATATGGATTTCAAAATACAATTTTTGGCCTGTGATTCAAGTCATTTAAGAGGCATTTAAAAGCAATAGGTTATCAATTTCTTCAGATGCACAGTCCATTCATAAATTAGGTCAACATAAAAATGAAATTAAAAACAATCCAAGTTAATATTTAACAGTTAAATGACAGTGCATATAGAAAATACTACCCACATTTCTACAAAATGTGTATAATATCCACTGAGTTAAGTAGTGTTAGTGTGGAACTCTAGGTATGCAGATAAACGGTGCATCTAAAAGCTACAGTAGAAACAAAACAACCTTTCCTCAACTCCTAATGGCTTTGTTTTCAATGCAACATCAATTGCTTGTGCAAATTTAGCAGTTTGGTCGCTTGCAACACTGTACGTTATTTCCAGCGCTGTAACAAAGTGCACCGAGGTGTTTTTAAGAGTTGGCCTATTCAGGGTACATGGTTTACAATAGGTCTGGTTTTAAAAAGCCTTAATTGGCCCTGATCTTGCAGATCCACTTGTGATGTCACTGGAAAGGAAAAAAAACATGAAAGGTAAAAAGAGTGCAAGAGACAGAGAAACGTCTCTGACTACACACTGAAAAGGGGGAGGGCAAAACAGACAGTTTGTCAAAACAAGATGCTCTCATACAAATTTGCTCTCTTCTGCAGCAAATCCCGTGTGAAACATTAACGCTCATTTGTGGTGAGGCTGGAACAAACGCCCATAGCACAGCCAGCAAACAACACAAAAAACTCTTCCTCTCTCATTCTGTTCATGAGTGCAAATTCATTCTGCTTTTGTCTCATCTCATGACAAATGCATACTGTCACAGCCACTGATGTGGTGTTTACAGTGGCATGCAGCATCTTGTAATTATTCTGTGAAAGTGAATTTGTATCCTGAGGGATTTGTATTTGTGCATGTGGATAATCAAAAGTGATAGAGAGGGAGACAGGACAACTGGGAAGTGATCTACAATAAAAAAAAAAGGAAGATGCTGCTTGAGACTCATCTTTCCAGTGCAGTTCACTATATGCCAACATTGTTCTGGTAGTTTTGTTTAGATAGCAAAAAGCCACAGCATAGCAGAAAATGCAAGTAGCTGCTCAGCTATGTCAATCAAGTCCAAAAATTAAAATACAGTTTGTCAAAACTAATGAAATGTCTATCCATCTTCTGTGCAGATTAGTGACATTATTTGTAAGCAGGGCTTGTTGTAACCTTACCAGTGTCCAACAGAAAACAGTGTATTGGAGCTATTATTTCTTCATCTTTGTTTAATCAGTTGTTCTGTTTAAAGACTCTTTAAGGTAAGGAAAAAATGCCTTTAATGGTATTGCTTTAATTAACACATTACTACTTTATCAACCCTTTATCAAACACCCTTAACAGGGAAATCAACCACTGACATTGTGTGAACATGACACAAGCTGACCCAGGGACACTCAAAGTATTTCATGGGGTCCTAGGAAAATAATTTTTGTGTTTGTGTGTCTTTTAGTCAGTTTCCTCCCAGAGGAAGTCAGAGCCCATTGAGAAAAGGCATCAATGCCATGATGAGATCGAGAACTTTCCTGTGACATGGTTTGCCACAAGGCATCCTCCAAGGATATTTGAATGCTTGAAACATGAGTGACCCTTCATAAGATAGACGGGAAATGGCTATGAAAAGTATTGACAGGCTGACTGTTTGAGGGGAGTAAGAAGTTGCTCAGACAGCCAACTCTCAGTGCCAAAGACCTCACTTTAAACTCTAACCAAACTGAGTCTAGACAGGAAAGACTCCACTCTAAATTCTTCTGGGGAAGAGATCAAGCTTGGATTTTCTGTCTTGTATATTTTTTTTGCTTTTTATCATTCGATAATGTAACAAATAATTGCAAAGCCAGATCCTCAATGTAGCCAACATCCTAAGCAGCGACCTACCACCTTCACCTGAATCATTTCTGTGCAATGCTTGTCCAAGGTCTTTGACATCAAGCAAAAAACAGTGTTTAATGTAGCTCAAAAATAGCCTAAGGAAGCATCTTCCTTCAAATACGCTTGGCGAAAGGGAAGAAAAAAATAACTTTTTTTGGTTCTTTCTGAAAACCCAAAGGCAACATGAGTGTTTCAGTGGTCAGATGACAAATGTCTCATCTGATCTTAGATCCAGTAATGTGGCCAGCTTCAGGGCTAAAAGAGGAAATTCTCAAAGGATAAAACTATTTGGTACATTCCACTGTGCTAAAATCACTGCTGTAGTTTTCTCCACACCAATACATAGAATTTTAGGTCCATCACTGAAGAAGATCCTACATAAAATTGGCCAATATATGTGAATCTGAGTCCAGGCTAAATCAGAGACAGGACAAAGCCTGGCAAAACCTGTTTCTCATGAAGTAATGGTATCGTGCCTCTTCCAGTAATAAAACTCAAGTATGATTTCTCCGTGTGTGCTTCTTTTTTCCAGAGTTGTCATTCAATCAGACTAAACACTACTGATCGCCACTGTTACAACTACTTTATAGTCTGGCTACCTGTATTAAATCCGAACAACAGCTCAAGGCCAAATCGTTAAGTTTTGCCAGAGCCTGTCAAAAACAATCCACCTCTCCTCAGCTGAAATTCAAAGTAGGACATATTGGCAGAAATCCCTCACCACAAAGACTGATGCAAACATTTAGCAGCCATGTGATAATCATCCGGTTCATTATATATTCCTTGATAGTCAACTTCACAGAGCCAGTCGGTGTTCATCTCCATCACCTGATGACGCTGGCGCGCTCAAGCCTGTTGTCTTTGACGAAGATCAAATGTGGCAACAGAGAAGTGAGTAATAAATGGGTCAAGCAAGGTATGTCAGTCTCCACTAACTCTTGTCTAAATCATCTCTCTACAACGTAGCCAAATGTGATAGTATGACACTTAAAATATTTGGCTGCAATAGGCAGCGACAGCAACATGGCATGAGATAATGTTTTCAACATAAATGGACTCTCCAAAATGATTAGGCCAGGGAGCGTTTGTTTGTTTTGCAGTTAGGTTGTCTTTATTTGTTGTTTTTTCTTCTATTATTTTTATCATTTACTGTTACTAGTAGTAGTAGTAGTAGCATTTAAAATGATAAGCACAACTGGCCCACTGAAATTCAAACTGAACTGTGGATGCAATCGGTATGTCAGGTTTTTACAATAAAGCTGAGTCACACTGCACACAAACTAACTAATTCTTCCAAAGAAAACTTCTTCTTCTGCAATTTTAATTCAATAAACTACATGGTTGAAGTTACCTGTTAAGTTTAGTCCAAGCAGAGGTAATGCGGGTATGTGTGGTGCTAGTAATTGAAATATCTGCTCTCCACTTCAGAAAATGTATAACGTGCCTTTAGTCTGCCAGTTAGTTTATAGTATGCAGATGGAATGTTCAATAATACAATTTGACTTTGCAGCTCCCACTTTCCTTAAAAGATTAACTTGATCAGCAGCAAATGAGGCCAACCACCTTGTGGACCTGCTGATTTATGATGGCATAGCCTGGTGATGTCTGTTCTGTTAAGTGTTTGCATGGTAGTATGTCACTCTGGTCACCTCTAAAGTGGGTTTCTCTACGGTGCCAGCACACACTTTAATAATCCAATATGAGCATGCTAGGCTAGATGAATATGAGCAGTTAAAGGTAAATAAATCACTTTCAATAACTTTATAATACTGCTACTTCTGTAGAAGTAGTAAAATGTACAGACATATAAATATACCTCACTCCAAAGTCAAGGAAAGATAAACCAGCCCGGGTTTAACAATACAAATTAAAGCAACATGCTCTGCAATGTCAGAAATATAGCCTCATCTTGAAGAGTAAAATTTGTAAACACATTGGTGGTCTTATGTTTACGTAATATACTGTAATAGTATTACAACACTGTAGCATGGCATCAATAAGTGACTACTTTATTTGGCTACCGTTAGGTTTTTACCATAGAATTGGCTTAATGGGTTTGTTTCCAATGCGTAGAAGCAAATTTGGGAGAAAGCTGCCCCTTTTACACACTGTAATAACAAACATGACTAACTTTAACTGACATCGATTGTGTCGTTTAAAAGTGGTGAAAGTTAGCAGCGCGGCATGCTAATGGGCTAAGGAGCTAAGCCAGCTAGCGAACTTCGGAAAAGTTTTTCAGCTAAGTGACAGGCTTCCGATTGTACAACCAGTGATTTCTGTGAGCTCTGAAAGACTGCGAATTCCAGACCAAGTCAAAATACAGTGTCTAACAGTTTACAAGTGGTTCATTAGCTATTCGATGTAATTCATTTTCATAAGTTCGCTGTCAGCTAACGCTGTTTCTGTTCTTACCCGGAAGTGGGATTCTGTTGCTAAGCTATTAGTTCTTCACGTTGAGAGTTTCTCCTGATGGTTATGGCGGTTGTCTTTGTTTTGATTTTCCTTTTCTTTCCCAGCATGCCCCAACAACCGATTCGGCGGCCCTCTCTTCTTGCGTGGCACTGTCGTCGGAGAGCTCAAAACTTTCTTTCTTTGAGACAAAGCCTGTACTGTAGAGCCAGCCGAGATACGCACGTATTTTCACAGAGACTGTCTCCACTAGGCCCCCCCTCATCACCACACTCCTGACCCGTGTGCCAGTAATGTAAACAACCCAGCATTCCCAGAGCTCAGGGGAGGGGCAAGTGTCAAAGAGTGGAGGGAAGCTGTCAAATACCGCGAGATTCAACAGAGTAACTCACAACCTCATTTCTAATTTTGTTTTCATTCACATAAAATGTTATTTGCTGTAATTAAATGATATTCTGACAAAACATACAACTCAAGATCCATTTATTAGCTTTTCTCAGAGCTTTCAATTGCATCTCACTGTCAGTGCAGACTGGTGGATTTGTTAGCAGGGCCCTTGCTGCAGTGTCTGAATATTTTTGTGTACGTTAGTCAAAGACACATTGAAAACTTCAACCTAAGTAAAATCACCAATACAACAATGTAAAATAAAGATTCAAGTAAATGTTCTGGATTTAAATAGTATTAGCTTTAAAATGTAATGAGGCTTATTACAGCAAGGACAGACAGCCAGAATATAATAGGGCCTGCTGAATAATACTACAACACCTAGTTGTCTGTGTGTGAGTATGTTGAAGGTAATGTGAATTTGCAGCACATATAATTTTTAATAGGAATTTACTAGTGTGAGGACACTAGTAAAATCAGATTTTTGAACAAGGCTTTCTACAATATTGTTAAGGTCATAATGCAGTATGCATTGTACTTAAATGGTGCTAATTCTCTGACTGAAAAACATTTTATAGTGAACATTGGTCTTTTGCCCCCAATGAGTTTGTGGGACCCCTAGAAATTTTGCCCAACTGGTACTTCAGTCATGTATTTTATTATTAGTGCTAAGCTGAAAAAAATAGATTTGATTAGAAAAAATCAACTGGACTAGGTTTCTTGGTCGAAGACGTTTCACCTCTCATCCAAAAGGCTTCATCAGTTCTGATGTATTAATGTGTCATTAAATTCTCTTTTCACTTATTGAAGCTGTTAAAGTGAAGTTCAATTTAACTGTGCTTTACCACTCTTGACCTTAAAAGTAGTAATCTTATGTCACAGTTTTCATCAGCACATGAAGTTTATACTGACAATATGAAGATAACAATTGAGCAAAGTCAAATTATATACTTTACTTACTGTTTGGTGGTTTAATCTATTAAATTTCATCATATTACATAAGCTGATTATATGTTTTGAAAGTAAAATGGATGATGGATTCTCGTGAACATAGTCATATGCACACACATTGACACAAAGTCTTGTTAATACACAAACTGTACTGTATGCATGCAGGATATCCACACATCCCATGACACACCCATAGTTTGTAACTGAGAATATCATGAGAATTTATTGATGAAATGGTATTGCAGATTGACTCGCATGGACAGTGAGAGCATCTGGAATTGATCTGCTTATTTTGCTTTGATAAAAGCTTCATCGCTGATTTCAGACTGACAATTCAAACACTGCTGATACATAGGAAACACATCTGTCTTCTTCCCACCTCCATTGTTAATAATCAACAAGTTAGGTAGGGTTGTGTTTTTTTTTCTCCTTACTTCAATACCCTTTTTTGTTAACCTCACTGCAAATATGGAAAAAGGAAAGATGCCTGGAATGTAGGATTTTTCCCCTTTTTTCAACAACAGTTGAAGATTAAAAGAAACGTCTCACAGAAATCTGTCAATTCTGTATGTGAATAATGCTGTGTGGAATTTAATGGCATGAGTTATATTGGGTTTCCTCTACACCCACATTTTCTTTCAATAAGATCAATGGCGCTCAGTGACAGATAGGGACGGTCTTTTGTATCTTCAAATTTCAGGTTTCTGAGGGAATAATTAGATGGATGGATGAAAAGTAATGCATGAGTCTGTGAGGGGAGCTGCACCCAGAGATCCTCTAGTTCAATACGCATGCCTCTCTGTCTGTTTGGTAGAAAACTGTTTAATAATCATGTTGAATTTCCATTGTTCTAAAAGTGGCTTTCTATACTGATCTGGTGCTTTAAACCAATAGCAAACTTATTGTGCTCTTTTTGCTAATATTGTTTATTTAACAGAGAGAAGTTCCCTTTGATTTGGGGATATTTTTTAACATGAAGAGAGTATTGTCATCTGTTTCCCTTCAAACTTTCTGGTGACACTTGGAGGTAACCGGAATGGAAAAGGTTCTTCCTCCAGGGGGAGATAAGGGAGGTCAAATTGCAAGATTTATAGTGAGGCTTTAGACATTTTACTGTAACTTGACATTTAGCGCTGATATGTTAGACCATTTTCTTGCTCATATTTTGGGCTTTTTTTTTTTGCTGAACAAAATTGCCCACATATGTAACCTGATGACAATTAAGTTGAATTTACAAGAATTTGGCCACCAGTGTCTTTTATTTAGGGATCATCTAAAGGCACTGTTGGCCAAAGTTGTTATTTGTCAAGTAAAGAGAAGATTATTAATGCATTCCATTGAAGAGTATGCTTGGTTATGCATATGAACCGTGATGATCTTAGAATATAAGCACACTAGTTCTGTTTTTGTTTTCTTCAACATACATTTCACTGCAATTCTACCTGAAATTTTTCATTGTTGAGCGTACAGATGTTTTGCACCCGGGGGCTGAAGGCACCTTTTAAACACTTAAAAAGAAAAAAATGTTGATGTTTTTACACATTTTTATTTTCCCCTCTGTGTTGTTGATCTGGCTTAGGGGTTAGGTATGACTGCAATGTGGTAGAGACAGAAGCTGCAGTCAAAGCGCCTTGGTTTAGGTGCAGACTTCATAGAGACCAGCAGATGGAGGGGAGATGAGCTGTGTGCATCCTGAAGGTTTAGCAAGAACTGAGAGGTTGCACTCCACCAGTACAAAGATGACCTGTCACACTCTGAAACATGCTGTATCAATGCAGATGAGCTTCCTTTTTATGTACCTCACAAAGCACAGCTATCAGAGGAAAAGAGAAAGAGATTAGAGATGGAAATGTGTATGAAATGTTATCTCACAATATACACTCAGGCAAACCTAGAGCCAGCATTCATGATGCCTGTATTTCTATTTTATTCACTAATTAATGTTGTTTCATCTTCAAAGTGCAATTGCAACCCATAGTTTTCAGCCTTGATCACAATATTGTCAAGGCTGTTTAGATGTGAGCTATCACATAACAAATACATGTAAATATAGAATAACAGCACAACAGAGAAATAAAGGATTTATGGCACATGGTGAGCACTGCACAAATGAGGCACAGGAGAGATCATCTGTTATAATGTGAAGGACAAAACTGGTATATCATTTCAGCCTCAATCGCAAACATAATGCACAAATGTATTTACTATATTTATTATTGAATCTTTTCTGAAAGACAAGAGGCAGAGATGGAGGTAGCAGACATGAGGATGTTGAGGTTCTCTTTAGGAGTGACCAGGATGGACAGGATTAGGAATAAGCACATCAGAGGGACAGCTCAGGTCGGCTGTTTTGGGGGACAAGGTCAGAGAGGCCAGATTGAGATGGTTTGGACATGTACAGAGGAGGGATAGTGGTTATATTGGTAGAAGGATGTTGGAGATGGATCTGCCAGGCAAGAGGTCAAGAGGAAGGCCAAAGAGGAGATATATGGATGTGCTAAAAGAGGACATGAAGTTAATTGGGGTGAGAGTAGAGGATGCCGAGGATAGAGTTGGGTGGAAACAGATGATTTGCTGTGGCGACCCCTAATGGAAACACTCGAATGTAGAAGAAGATTATTGAATCCCTTCTCTTGGCAAAGACCCCAGAGTGGATCTCTAAACCTGTCCTGCACCAACCAGAGGGGCAGGCCTCAGTTTCACACACATTTTCAGGCTTAAAATGAATTGACACAC
>NW_018128000.1:88003-98511 GCF_001952655.1 Monopterus albus
TATGTGTGTGCCCTGCTGCCAGTGTGTACTTGTGTTAGCAGGGTGGTGTGTGTGGTTGTGGTGAGGTTAAATAGGTGCCTAGCAATGAGAGGTGGGAACTCAGGCAGAACTGGCAGACTACCACACACACACCTGCACAAGCAGTGACAATGGAAACAACACTACCAGAGAATTATATGAACTGCGCATGTGGCCTATGCCTGAGTGATCATTTCATACTTTGTTTTGACCCTGTCACCCATCACTGTGTGTGCAGTGTGTGATAATGTATGTATGCCAGTGTATGTGTGTGTCCTTGCAGAGACTCACTTTCCTGGTGCTTAGAGATCACTCAGTAGGGAACTCATTCTCCATTTAGTTGAGGGGTGAATTACAGGTGTTGCCAACCACAGTGAGTACAACTTTGTTCTGTGGTAATCAGAAAATAACTATACACTTGTTGCTTTGCTCCCAGATTTGGTTCCCCATTTACAATGTCTTTTGTGGCCTTAAATGTGATTAAAACATATGAAGCACTATCTGAGCTAGTCTAATCTACTTAATCCTTGTCAATACAGTTAAAGTATTCAGACATCTCTATGTTTACATTTTTCAAACAAGCTGTTTCTAAAATTAACGTCACACCCACAATGTCTATAAATGCAGTGGGGTATATTTGTACTTGGTGTATGTTTTTAGATACTGGACAACTTCAGTGTTTGAACTTGATATGGGAAAGCATTGCAATTCTTTTTTTAAAATAAGTGTCACATATATCAGGATCACCCAGGCTTTATGAACAAACTGCTCGTGTGACAGCAAACATACAGCATTGTCAACATTGTTTTTGTACAGTCATAGCACACAGAGGCTGTCATTTAATAGGAGGAGGAGATAAGGGAGGTGGAGGAGGTTGTCAGCTGGCAGAAACTGTCCTTCCTTAACTTTTGAGGTCTCTGCACTCACAGACAACACACATTTTTACATTGATATCAATGTGAGCATAAGGATCACAGGTTGAAAGTGGGTTTATGTCATTATGATATCAGGTAGATTTAATAGTTTTTACTGTAAGTTTATGAACCAAAAATGCATTTGATGCTCAAATGCTTGGATGCAATATAGTCACAAGGGAGCATCATTCAATTCTCCCTGTCTTCCTATCATAAAATATATCTTTAAAAATAAAGAACAGAATACCTGGAAAAGGGTGAAGCAAATCTGTTGGGAAGAAGTTGGCTTATCTGGCTTTGCTCATACAAACACACATCCGCATACAAATGTTGCAACACTGTGCATTCCAGTCACCAACAGCCCGGCAGCAAACCCCTGAAATTCTTGTCAACACGGGGCCATGATGTTGTCCAGAATTTTCATCCTGCAGCTCCATGACTGAACAGGGCTGGCTGTGTTTGTTTGTGTTTCTTCTCCAGCCCTGCTTCCTGTAGCTCTGCGGTGTCAACCCGCCCACTGTCCTCCCCGTCAGACCAGAGGAACACAGCCCCCCGCCACAGCGCACAGGCACCCCAGTGACTGAGGGTTCCTCATGGACTGACTGAAGTGTTTGCTGTTTTTCCCACATTGTTGGAATTCAACACCAGCCTGTTTACTGGTCCCCATGTGGCTTCAGTCTCCTTCCCCCTCCTCTTTCTTTCTTTTCTCCCTCTATCCACAACACATTCTTCACATGGCATACATACCTAGCCTTCATACTAAGCAAGGAGACAGTATGCAGCAAAAACAACCATGAAAAAATTGCGTTCTTACCTATGTAACAGTGTGTGTACAGCATTCTCCAACCATTTTGCTACATGTGTGTCAGAAAAGACTCAAGCAAGACTGGTAAATAAAATGTTGTTTGATTGTTTTTAATGTGTATCTATACATTCAGATTACTTTTTGAGTTTGCGAAATAGAACCAAAATTTTTTTTTGTAAACTATAAATAGCAAAGACAATGCCAAGTGTGATACAGTCTATAAGAGAGTAAATCTTAGGCGTAGAAGAAAAGTTTAGCAATGTTATGACATGCACTACAGATATTTTGCTTTTACAAATATCGACAGTAATGAGGTAAGGAACCAATCGTGTTTTACCCTTTACAGCTGAATGCCAAGAACAAATAAACTTAAAGTAATACTATCTTTGTCCTCACAGTTACACTTTTTTCCACTTTGAGGAACTATATGAGCATCAGGGACATGATTTTCATAGGCTTTATTTTGCAGCTGACAATAAATCATACAGTGAATCAAAGGAAATAATATACATTCCAAGGAAAATGTTAACAAGATGATGAGGCGCATGCAAAATGAGAATCTCTTCTTTATCTGCTTTTATTTTTTTCTTTTTCACTTCCTTCCCTCGGTACAGCCAGATGGCAAAGCTCCAGCTCTGCAGTCCTCTTCATATACTCATCATATTTGATGGGCATCCTGCTGCCGAGTTTCAAGGAGGCCATGTGTTTACGAAATGACACTTGTGACAAAAGAAAACTTACATTTAGCAAGCCGATTCTTGGGTGGGGTGCACAGGGGCAGCAGCGTGTGTGTGCATTTGTGTTTGTGTGTGTGTGACAGTGTGTATAATGGAGAATGAGGATTGTGAGAATGTAAACATTGTGTTACATAGGATCAAGGCAGTGGGAAAAAGGCTGTGTGTAATGTGTGTGTGTGTGTGTGTGTGTGTGTGTGTGTGTGTGTGTTCATACCAGTAACATCCATACCGTCTCTGTTTCACACTGTTGTCATGTTGGACGCCTGCCGTCTTTTAATCACATCCTGTTCTTTGAGTTTTTAGTTTTACAATGTTACAATATATTTTATCAGCATTTTGTGCATTTCCAAAACAGATTTTTTTTTCATATTGATATCATAAATATCATACATCGTGAGGTCTCCAAAGCTGATGAATTCAAATATTCAGGACAAACTTTTAAAAAAATCAGCTGTGGTACAATTGTAAATGAAACAGATTTTGTGTTGGTTGTTCATTTGTTTGTAATATGCTATCAGCTTATCCTAATACTGTCTTTGTCTTCAATGGTGAGGAATTCCCATCAAAGTTTTCCCCTTCTGTTAATACTTTAGGGAATTTTCAAACGTCGGGATGTATGGCTGTAATGCCCCAAGATTTGTTCTCCCTGAAAGAAACGATAGAGTAAGAATATATTAACTACAGAGCAACCTGGCTTTATGGGGTCTGCATTAACTCTTACTTCATTTTAGGTTTACCAATATGTTATGCATAAAAATATATACTATATATGTATATAGATATATATCAATATGTGCTTTGCAGCATTCATTTGATTTAAATTTTAAATGTTCATGCATTAAAAAGCAATTTCATATTTTTGACTGCAGGGTTTAGATGCAAATCCATGGGGCATTACGTTAAAAACCATAAACATCATAAAATAGAAATTAAAAATGGAAGCAAAAATGAGGACGTTTAACTTGGCATTTATAACTGGATGCTGGCTCATTTTTTGATGTGATAAACAAAAATTGCATTTAAGAAAGAACACAAAAATGGCAAGTGTAATGAAAAATAAAACCCATTTAAAGCAAAGTATTTTTTTATTCACACAAATTTAATAAGATAATATAACAACCGTTTGGTCCATAAATATTTAAGGGGAAATAGTTTCTATACACCATCTTTATCAAGAAACAGGGAAACATGGACAATCTTGATAGAACACTTACTGTACTCAACTATTAACACGAAGATCAATATATAAGGTTCTTGGATTACCCAACTATATCTGAAAGAGTGCACAAATGCTTTCTATGACATCGCTGCCCCCTTTTTAACAGGATACACCATAAAAAGATCTTCGGAAATAAGATGCAAAACAGTACAAAACTAGTGAGGCGTCAAAAGGATGTGAGTCAGTTAACAAAGAACACATATATCCTGAATTTCACAAACTTTCTCCCAAGTTATAGCATAAGGCACATAGTAGAACTGAGTTAGGCATCTACTTCATTAAGTAGATCTAGAGTACCACTTTGTTCTACAATAGAACAAATTGTGACGCTCACAATGAAATGTATCGACTCCATTGAAGATTTGTTGCTTTCTTTTCTCTCTCTTTCAGCCAGAAGAAACATGTTTTTGGTCTGTTCAGTGGCAAGTGTCATTAAAGAAAGTATAAATATGGCCAAAAAGGAGAACACATGGACGATGACTTCCCACTGGCTGCATCTCACAACTCCACCTATCTGAGGTCATTTGAATGTTCATGTCAGCTCTACAAATCTAGTCTGCAACGTCAAGACCACTTCACTTCTCGCCCCTCCTCCTATTCCCTTTTTTAAAAATCACGTCATTACCCTGAGCAACATGATAAAAACAATAATGCACTTTTCATTGGGCAGTATATTGTCACTGTGCAATTGAGTTTAGCTGTGGATCTATGGATATGTTTAATAGGATTTATCCATTTGACTACGGTTAATCTATGAGGCCAACACATCCAAAAAAAGTGCTCTGTCATAAAAACAGCCGATTATAACAGTGCCCATAAACTACTCCCCAGTCCAAATTTCTCTTGCTGTTTTCTAATTATCAGCTTATTTCTATCAATGTGACTGGGCTGCATGTTGAACAGTTACCACTGTACAGATTGGGGGATTTGCTTTGCTCTCTTTTTTCCAAATAGTGGTGTGAATCGAGACGAAAAATATAAGTGGTTTCAGCATTTACCTGCCATATAAGCTGCAATGGTTGGGTGCTTATCATGAAATTTAGACGTTCTACATGTAGCTCTGTGAGATATCCCAACAAACGCCCGGAAATAATTAAAGCCTGTTTTCTGGAGTTACCCATATACAGAACATTCTACAAGTTTATTTCTCAAATTATTCCAAAACAGAAATTAAACTGGATAGTGTGAACACAGTGCATACATATATAGGTGTCTGAGGGCAAAATCTTCATATTATTTTAAAATGTACCAATTAATGATAAATTAGGAAGGGCTCATTTTATCATACTTCAATACAAAATGTACAGATAAAGTCAAATCAAGTATAAAATTTTCCAGACAAGCTTCAAGTTTAGTCATTTTTTTCCAATAAACTGGTGAATTCATGACAATTTTCTAATGCCTTCATTTTGAAAATGTCCCATCCAAAATCTCTGCATACTTTAGGTCAACTATAGACACGGCTGCCATGCGGTTTCAAATGCTACACAATAAAATGATTTCCTTGTGTTTTAATGTGGTTGCTGCTGATCTTGCTCTTGGTGTTCTTGTTTGTGTACACAGTACAGCACTTTCTGTTCCAAGGAGCTGTCTCTGGTTGATTTAAAGGAGTCACTTAAAAAAATAAAATGTAAATTGAGGAAATAAAATAAAATAAAATAAACAAATAAAACTCAGATAAAATAAAAATCAGTTTGCTAGAGATAGCTTGTTAGAAAAGGTTTGTCAAGGTAGTTTGCGAAGGGCTCCCCGAATCATGGCTGTCCAAACTAGAGGTGACAGAGGTCACTACAGTGATTGAGGGGTTTGTCAGGTCTGTTATTGTGGCAGCGCTGGAGGGGGGGGTCAGGGCCCCACTGTCGGATGAGGGTGGAGGGAGTGAGGTGCCATCAGCCTTATCAACACCTCCATTCTCCTGTCGCAAAATGTTCCTTCTGAATTTGGCTCTTGCGTTTTGGAACCAAACCTGCAAACCAATCCCAATGTGGTTTTTACTTTGTTTGTTTAATTAATTTTTAAAAAGAATCATTTGTACAGTAGTTTACATATCAAATGATCTCAGCTATCACTGCATCAAGTTGTCCTTGCCATATATATGTAAATTGTTATGGCATTTTTCATACATTATTTTGAGCGTAGGGGCACATAACAATGAATCAGTTAACTCCTGAACACTGAATACAAGAATGTGGACTTTTATAACAAATCAGAACAATAATCCTATCATTTTAATTGTTTTTTTTTTTATCTGCACGAGGTGAATTACACCTTTCTCTGTTCCACAGATAAAAAGGACATGTGCACTCTTGTTATTATTAATACTAGCTACAGTTTTACACTTAAGTTTCAAGCTTAAGCTTAACAACTACTTTTCTCCTTTCTTTTCCAAAATACTAACATTTAACAATATACAAAGTGTCAGATAAAAACCCCTGGATATACATCTAATGACTAAATGGACCAACCAAACAAAAACAAAAAAGATGACTTCAATGACAGATTTGGTGTGAAATGAGAGGGATATGGAGGAGGAGTGGGGGGCAGACAAGGATATGGGGTGATCAGATCAGTAAGAAAAATGGCTTTGTGCTTACCTGCAGAACTCTCTTGGTGAGGCCTGTTTTCTGAGCCAGCTGCTTTAAGTCCTTGGCATCTGGGTTGTGGTTGATGGCAAAGTAGGATTTCATTGTCCGCAGCTGATGGTGCTTGAAGGACGTCCGCATGCGTTTGGTCTTCTGCGTTGGAGGGTAGGCCTGCTGGTCCCGGTCTAAGTGATCGGTGTCGTTCTCATTACAGCCTGACAGGGTAGAGAGCACAGGACAGGGGAGGCTCAAAGTCCAATAGGAGCAACAGCAGGAAAAAAATTTGCAAATGATTTAGTTTACTTTAAACTTCTGTTTCCAATGATAACTTTACAACTATAAAGAAGTAGGTTTGCAGAGAAAATCAAGGATGTCACACAGTATATGAACTTAAATGTGTAATAAATTCATACATACATACTGTATTATTATGGTAAATAATTAAAGTTTTTCATATTCACATTACATAATTAGAATATGTACCTACTGTACCAGAAGTAAACCTCACCTTGATACATAACACACTGGATGTTCTCATTATTGGATTTTTAATATAAACATGCACCTAGATTACAAAATTACAGCAATAATAATGCATTTTCACCATACCCTGGGACTGGGCTAAATTATTTCTGCTTGTGTTTGCAAAGACTAACAGGCCTAATGGGTCTCATTTGTCAGCAGCTGAGTGTGCAAAATACTTAAAGATGGTGATACACAAAAACAGATCCACTGCATTCGTGGCTAAACACTGCTGCTGAAACCTTTATCACAGGACTACATGTACACAGAAAATTCCCGAGGCGGACTGTTGAACATTTATGTTGTTTCAGCCAAATCAGGCAGTAAAGACAGCCTATACTAGTAACGTCAACTGGATCAGCTTAGATGATTTTTAGAGAGTTTAGTATTAACAGATGTTATAAGATCTCATCTCTTATTTGACTGGAGATGCCAAGAACGCCAGACAGCAAAGAATGACATTGCCAAATTATATAATAGGTTGAATTCATTTTCTTGTCTGCTTGTAAACAAAATGTTGAGCGGTTGTTTTTCTCTGTGGCTGATAAAATACCAAAGGAAATATACCAGCAGGTCATTATACAGATGCAGTACAAACACTCCACCACTAATCACTGGGTTAAATTACAAATCATTTTGAAAAAGGAAGGTACAGATTTCACATTTAAAATAGGTTTTCTGTTCAATTTTCTTGTGACACTTATATGAACTATTAATATAAGGATCAGTGACATTTGTGTTCAGTTCCAGTCTTCACTGGATTGTGTTTCTCTAGATACTACCCACTAGGGGTCTCTATATCCAAACAAGACCAAAGTTTACAGAGTGTTGTGGAAGACTCAGTAGACTCCCACCTTTCCCTGGTGGAAACAAACATGAATGTGCTCCCTAAAGCAGAAACAAAACGTCAGACAAAACCTCTTCCTACTTGTCATGAATGTGCTTCTCCTGATCAGCGGAATGATATATTAACCAGAACAGTTTGTAACTGAAGGCATAATTGGTGTGTTTGTGATAATACAGCACAACAAAGGAAAAGGAGCAGTGTGGAAACAGAAAACAAAGACTAAGTCATTCAGCTGTTTCCTGTTCTAATTAGTTTTATATTTTCTTTTTTTATTTGTATTTTTAGTTTAGTTCTAAGGTGGTTATAAACCCATCATATAATCAGAACACTTATCATTTATAAAACAAACCAGAAAGGAATTTTACTTAGCACCTACAGCCAAAAAGCATCTTTTTAAGTCAGAAAATATTCTGTTCTATTTTATTCAATTTAAATATCCCAATGATAAATAAAATACTCCCAGTGAGGCTGTAGTGCTTAATAATGAGTTCACAGGGCCATCTTCTTCCTGTATTTTATATCACTCTCTGTTGCTATGGGATTTTATTTTATTTTTTACCTACTGTGACCATATTATTTTTAAATTCTTTATTAAAGAAAAACCTTCAGCCCTGCAGTGAATATTTTCCTTGCAAGGCATCCATGAAAACATTACGATTTGTTCAATCTCTTGCTGTTGTGTTTACGAATAACAAACTAAACTCTTTCAAGCAGAGCGCTGCCTGTACAGTGCTGCGTTCAGGGCCCGGCCTGTGCCATGCAGCAGGCCCCTGTGCGCGGCGCTGCTGGGTCCCTGAGAACCGTGCTGGCCGCCGCACGGGAGGCCAGAGATTCCAAAGTCACTTTCAATTAACGAAGAACAATTAACGCGCACATCGCCATTATTCCTCCCTATTCACCAGGAACAGAGGAAACTTGGCGCACAACAACAAACTTTGTCAACCGCACAGTAATTCGCAGAAAGCGACAAAATGGGGACGCTGCGGGGGTGGGGGTAGGGGTCGAGTTATAACATTCAGCGATTAAACCAGAATTGAAACCTACATTGTACTGAAACCTACATTTAACAACAACATAGTGAGCAGTTTTTAAAAGCCAAGCCCACGCTAAACATAATTCTGGTATTTATTTAGAAATTGTTTTTACGCAACAGCCGTAAGATACATTTACACCCTAAATTCTACTTATTTATTTTGACTTAAATTGGTCTTAATTATACAAGTCGATTAAGAGGTTGATGGCAAGGTCAAGTTTCGATCATGCTCCGTGCAACACACACCACAGTTTGAAGCACAGAAACGGTGCGTAAAAGACGCATGGACAGAAAGCTGTGCATCAATTAGCCCACGGCTGCGGACGTTCACGTACATGTACAGAGCCTCTAGGCCAGATGTGGACCCATTATTTCAGACAAGGTAGACCTATGGCTGCTACAGCTGGAGCATCGAAACTGTCAGGATTAAAAATGCGAGAATATAATGGAAACATTTTTAAAATTCACTTTATCTATTTATATTCGACTAAACTTTACTCATTTCTGCTGTCGTATTTTAAATGGATAATTAAATGGATATGACTATGTAACTACGAATATATTGATATTAAGAAAAAAATATATAAACCACAATACATCCAAAGGTTCTCATACCAGGGTCCAGGGACCACCTGGGCTCTCTCGGTGGTCTGAAGTGGTTTTTAACTTACATCAAAATTTGTTTAGTGTTTCATTTCATAAAACAGAGGGGGAAAAGCTCGGTGTGCTTCTGTTGCAAGTAGCCTATAGGGCACATGGTCTGGGGCATTTTTGCACCAAAAAAAAAGAAGGGCTAGGAGGACAATATAAATAATTTTCCAATATTGTATGGTATTGGTTTCATCCTGCCTTAATGTGAGGTCCTGTTCTGAGCACCACGGTCTCTCACCTGTATTGTAGCTGGGTATATCTATCCCCATTGCCGGGCTTTTCCTCTTGCGCGGCCTTCCCTTCTGCGCCGTGCCGGTTCCGTTGAAGTAGGGCAGGGTGAGGCCGCCGCCTTTGGCTGCCAGCTCGGCGAAGTTGAGCTGAGGGTGGTAGTCCGGTCCCTGCATCAGCGTCTCGAAGTGGAGCCGGCAGTACACCAGGCTGTCCTTCATGCCGAAGTGGTCGCCCGTGGTCAGGGTCTTGTTGCAAGTGGTGCACGTGAAACAGCTCAGGTGGTACACGGAGTCGCGCGCTCGCATCACCATCTCGGAGGCTGATATCCCGAGGTGGCAGCGCGCGCACCTCTGCACGGAGAACCTTCTGGAACAGACACATCGTCAAGACTCCTCACACACAAACCAAGTGGGGACAAACAGATGTGCTGGCTAAGACCACAGGAGTATAACCTGCACTGTCACGGACTCCGAGCAGACTAACCGGGCTTTTGGCACACACGCCTTTGTTGTGCATTGCGGTGACAAAAGAATGTGAATATCTGGCACAGCGTTCCAGCAGGCTACATGGGTCTGTTATAACAAGCCAATGCACTGGGTTTACGTTCTGAGCTAAGAGCCACATCTGGCCTACAGCTGAGAGACGACTGTTCGATAGGCCACGCGTTGTTTAGTGTAAAAATGTGCCAATGTGTTTCTCTTAAATGGGCTAGGTCTACTTTAAAAAATCAGTCGACAGCCTCGGTGATAACAGTCTACAATTGCTAACCGACAGAAATTTACAGTGGTTTTCCACTTGTTTCTCTGTAACTTAAGATAATGTAGTTTAGATTACATCCAGATTTATAGACTGGATTACATCTGAACTGCAAGCGAATTAAAATACCGTGTCATATCATAACTTCTGGTCAATTAACACCCTGCAGGGCTCCTGGGAGTCAGACATGACG
>NW_018128000.1:98603-130422 GCF_001952655.1 Monopterus albus
GGAAAGGGCCTTTAGCACACATGGGCCACTGTGGGTGCAGTGGGTGTACACGCGTGCATGTTAGTGTGACAGAGAAAAAGTCTTAGACTAAAAGGTACAATTATCTAAACGATTAGCCTTCATTTTTCTTACCTGTAGTAATCCTCCTTACAATAGATACTCCCATCCTTGGCAAAACACGTTAGCTCCGACTCCAGCGCTAGTTTACATTCACAGCATTTGAGGCACCGCAGGTGCCACTGTTTGTCCACGGCCAGGAGGTAGTATCTATCCGAAATCTTGCCGCCACAGCCAGCACACAGAGCAGGCTTCTCCGGACTCATAGAAGGCATGGTCTGGGCCAGAGAGACAGAGGAAAGCTCATGGAAACGACTTTCTTCAAGAGACTGGTAGGAAAGTCGTGCAATATACATGATGCAAAAACAGTGACATCGGGCCTTTGGCAGCTCTGACTATGAACTGAACTTTTTAAAATCTACCAAGACCTCGTGAGGAGCACTTTAAACACACCGCCTTATGTTCTCCTAGGCCTCACTGAAGGAATGAACCCTACCTAGGAAACACTTTGGTCTGTGAAATTCATTAAATAGTGAGGAGAATGAAAGACGTGTATTGCTAACCTAACGTTTTATCAGTTCACTCCCTCCTCTCTTCGTAAACACGAAATGTAAAGCAAACAACAAATTCACTGCTTTGGCTACAAACAGATAAAATATCAACATTTAGAAGTTGAAAGCAAGAAGCACAAATTAAGGTATAATACTACTAATAATATACATTTAAATAATACCACCAGCAATAGCTTGTGTAAAATAGCCATGTTTTTCATGTCATTAATTAAAATATTACTGCAACTATAATGGCTAAGCAGCAACCAAAATAACAAAGTAGCTTACTACAGCTTTAATGCAAGCTACTGTTTTATCTGATGACAAGTGTTTCACATCGTTTTAGAGACAACTGCATGTAAAGTTGCAGCCAATGTGTGTGTTTTATTTATTTTTGCAGTAAATTGAGCAGCTACTAAAATAATGGAAAATTTAAACTAGCCATATTAAATTTATTCTTGAAGAAAAAAATGTGGTTGTAATTAAAATATATTCTAATTTAGCACAAAGAGGTAACGGGAATCCTCCTGAGCAGTCTCCTACTTACCCCCAAACCAGCAGCACATTACTTTGCACGTTAACGGTGCCACAGTCGTCGTTTACGCAGGATAGAAACGACTTTTAACCTGAATTCAGACACAGGGAACACAGCTCGACCTGGTTCTTACCGACTCTCTCCCGTTGAGCTGCACGCCTTTCGCCAGGCGCGACTCCGTTTTCGACCTTCTCTCCATCTCCTCCATGATCCCTTGGATGTGATCCCCGGAGATCCCGTGGAAAAGCATGGCTCCCGGTCCTGGACGCAACGTGCAACTGCCTGCCTCTGTCTTGCAGCCCACAACTTCCATATACTGTACTGCAGCGCTGCGCCCTGCTCTCTCAGCGCATCCAACTGGGCTCTGAGATTCTGAGAGGCACACAAAACAAAAACACAACCCCAGAGATTCAGATCACCTCCTCGCCGGGGTGTGAAGGCAACTGGAAGAAAGGAAAAGCGAAGAAACTACAACATGGGTGGGACAGAAGGACTGGTGTTTGTGCACCAGCTTTTTCCTTCTTCCCGTGAATGTCTCTTCTCCAGAAAAAAAATGTATAGTCCAAATGATGCGAGAAACCGGTGTGGAAGTGGTGGCGGTGGCGGGGAGGGAGGAGGGTAAGGGGGCTACAGTGTGAGCACTCGCCAAAAATAATGACACAAAGTTTTTGCTGTTTCTTTTTTGGTGATTTCTTTCTCCCGATATCCCAGTCAGGGGTTCCTTGGTGCTTGGAGGTCAGATTGGGACTGCCTGGATTTGAGAACCGTGTCCTATTTGTGAAGAGAGCAAAGCCTGCCCAGTCTGAATAATTTGGTAGGAGGAGTTCCCCCCTCTCTCTCCTCTCACTCTGTGTCTGTCTCTCTCTCTCTCTCGCCATCGCCACTGATTTCTATTCACCAACAAAGAGCTGTCACTCCTCTCTGAAAAACTCCCGATTCTGGCTGCGGAGCACCGTGATGGTACTGACATTTTCTTTATTTTTATTCGTCCATTTAACGGGGACGATGCTGGACTGTAGGCAGAAGTTGCATAAACCGAAACGGACTTTAATTCCAATGAAAGCATTGTATTTATTTGCAGTGCCGTTTGGAGATGTATTAGTGTCAGAAATATAAACCAGTAATTCTTCTATGATGTTATTTAAGAGAGTTATTAGGTTGAATTCTGAGCCTGAACCTTGTTATGAAATTCCATTATTACGCATCATTAAAACGTCATTTTTATCAGTTTCAGGGGTTTAATTAGCTTTTAATTAGGTGTTAGGTTATCCCAAAATAAGTGTGTGTGTGTATGTGTGTGTAAATGTATTGTCTGGGGCGGGGCAGCGATCAGTGATAGGCTAGAGGGCGGGGACAGATTAATAGGAAAAGAATAAGATTTTTTAAACAAAAAAATGAATTTTGTTTGAAAATAAAAGCCCTCTTACCCCCTGACAACCGATTTACCCCAGTAAAATAATTTCCCATCAACTCGTGGTGATGCTATATAGATAAGACTTGATTTGACTTGGCAACGAAGCAAACTTCCTTTTTATATACTGTGAATCTAGACGGCCTTTTCTGTGCACAATTCATCTTCCTTCCATTAAACGATCATTTAAAATAAGAGTTATTCAGTGTCGGGGTTTCGTACAGTCCCTGCCTTTTCTCTGTCTCTTGAATTGGGCCAAAAGCTTGTTAACCCGGAGGAGAGCTGATGTGATTAGAAGAGAAACAGGGCTGCGACTGTATGTTCCATTTGTCATATGCAACAAGCAGTGAGAAGACATTAAAAAGCAGAAGGCCTCCAGTTGGTGGTCTCCACAGGGAAGTCACCGCATATTTTCAGAAATTCACGTTTAAAAAGAAATACCATATTGCTTCATCTGTGCAGGAGACTGAGAAGATAATAAAGATGTGTGTCGGTTTTAAAGAGTGTGAAAACTATTCAACGCAAATGAAAAGAGAGACCAAACGACACGTTCAGCACGCAGGCCGAACACGGTGCCAACAGGCCAAGATGAGGCAGTTCACGGTCTGTATTTTGACAAACACGACACAAGCCTTTACGATCTCCGTGAGGTCAATGATTTAAAGTTTAGCCATAAAACAATAGCTGCACCGGCTGAATCTGCGCCTCGGCCCTGGTCCCATTAATAGATTTACAGAGGCTCAGGGGGGTTGCAGGTGTGGATGCTTCATCTCAAGACATGTTACATTATCATGTGCAGCCCCTCCCCACACCTCACACTCCACCCCCCCACCCCCACACCATGAAGTTGTGTTGGCTTTAATTGGAGGCCCCTTGATAGCAGCGCTATAAGCCGAGGCTTGAACCCTCCTGGACGGGTTGGACCTGCAGCTGTTCTGAGACGCACAGCCTTCATTTGCGCTCTGTCAGTGTTTCAGGGCGGCGAAGGGGGACTCAGAAAGGACACAGGGATTTCATTTCACCTGGACAAAGACACCCTGACAGGAATGATCAGCTCAGCTCTGTGTGATATTTAATCTAACTGCTGTGTGATGTGTGTGTGTGTGTGTGTGTGTGTTTTATTTACTTCTGTTTCTTCTCCGGATATTAAATAAAGGCGCCTAATGATTTCAAAACTGGACTTGCTCACATAGCTGTGTACAATTAGAATACATACATGTTCCCATGTCTCTTTAGGAAGACATCTATCACACTGTTAATGTCGATAAAGAACACGGTTTTGACCCGTTGCCTCCAGCAGTGACATTTGAAGTGATTGAAGAGGGTTTAACAATGTGTCAGTGAACACCAAGGGGCTGAGGGAATCACGCCTTTTGTGTTGTCGTTTTGTTTTGTTTCCTTTTTTTTTGGTACCTAATTAGGATATTACCTGCAAACAAAAATAAATAATGACCCGATTTTTTATTCTTAGTGTCACATTAGTGGGAAATCGGAACTAAGCCCACACATGAAAGCTTTTACAAAAAAAAGTGACAGTGTTTACTTGATTAGGAAATAATATTTGGATTTTGGTAAATATATCCAATTCAATACGCAATCTAGTGATGTATGGTACCTGTCATATTTCATTACCTGCTTTGTGTAAATTGAAGAAAATGAATCTGGGCGGTTCTGTGTCATTTTTCATTTAGTTTCTGGTCATGATTTGTCCTAATTTAAGAGCCGTGATCTTGTTTCACTAAATCAAGGATCTAAAAGCAAATAAAAATGACTGCTCATTGGTGTTTGCTTTATTTAATACATGACAAAACAGAGAAAGAAAAAATAATAATAAATAAAAGCAGTGTTAACAACCATGTTTAAAATGGCGTGTGAGCCCGGACGGCCTGGTGGACACTGACTTTTATCATCTAAATATGATTCAACAACATTCATGATTCAACAATGAGCAACTCATTTAAGAAAAGCGTCATTCTACATTATTCCACCATTTTAAGACAAACTCCTCTGCTATATATTTAAATAAGCAGGATTATTATTGTGCTAAGAAGATTTGTTCAGAATATTCCGTCAATATGAAGGTCGACTGGGTTTAGCGTGCACGTCTCTGTCTGTCCAGGAGAATATTACACCTATAGGAGAAATACGTGCCACTGTATTTTAACACGCATCCGATCGGTCGCGCATTGCTTCACACGCTCTTCGCCGTGGCGCTTTTTGCTGGAAAGCCAAGCCTGTGTTATCATTACCATCATTACATCCGCCAGAAAACAGAAAGCGTCCTACCTGAGACTCTCCTGTGTGAGATGCTTGTGCTGCGTGAGGAGCTCCGGACTGAGCGCAGTGCGCAGAGGAGAAAGAGGAGTCTCTGCCGGTAGATGGGGGCTGTTCCTCGTTTCTCAGCTTACAGATCTAGTTCGAGCGTCAGTTAAAACACAAGACATTTAAATATTCTTCTTCCATATGGCAGTCCCGAGCACACCGCAGCGCGCGCACGCACAAAAAAATGCAAACCCACAAGCCAATGGCCTCTTCAGAATGTAGGATATAATGTGTGATGTAGTTGTGAATTCAAGAAGGATAAAGTCTGCAGTCGGTGGTGGCCCAGTGGCAAAAATACCATTATATTCAACTGGATTTATCTCATGAATATTAGGCATGTTATTACAACAGATTAAGAATTCAGTTCCTAACATTTTAGGGTTTTTTTTTTAGCTATAAAAGACGAGTAACCTGCATTTTGCAATCAAAATTATAGGTGGGTTCAATCACAAATAGCATCCCTTAAGGATGGGTCCACACTGTAGCTTAGGAACTTCAAGTCAAATGAATTCGGTCAGCTCTAATTTCACTGGCTGGGGTGCAGAGGTCCCTGAGTAACTAGAGTGGTCTATAGTCAAACTATAGTTCACTCAATCTGAAGAAGCTATGCAGCACAGCACAAGCCTGAGGAGAAAGGATGTGGAACTGAATAACAATATCAAATCGAAATCATTTTCTATATAAAATGCTCACTATATGTTGAATATTTTGATCCAGTGGACTTGGAGCTAAATAAGAGAGAATAACATAACGCCTTTATTGTGGTGGCAAACAATTAATATTATAATACATTTAAGAATAATTCACAAGAACCCTTTACCTCCCTGAACCACTTTTTTCATTAGTTAAGATCCTCCATGGCTACAATATTGAAATCATTTCCTTCTTATGTAGCCAGGAACAATTCTAAACAGATTTTGCCTCATGTTGCTTCATCTAATGAATAAAGAAATGTTGATGAAGAATTCACCGCTGTTTAATAATTTCAAGGCTTTGGTCAAATTGGAGGAGGTTTAACCTAATGAGACTACGCTTTCTTAAAGTGCTACACAAATGGCCACAATATTAATATTAGTTTTCATTGTATTGGTGCACTAATTATAGGCTACTGTCATTATTTACTGGATGGTTATACACCTGAGAGGATGAACAATGTGACAACAAGTCATTAAATAATAATTCCACTGCTGGTTAAAGTGCATGGTGCCTCCACCTGAACTGTATATATACTGGAAGCTTGACAAAGGGGAGTCCTCCAGAAAACAGGATGCCCTAATCCCACTCTGGCCGCTTGGAGAACACCACACTGGGGTGTAAACGGACTCATTTCAATTGACAACAAGTGAATAGGATATGGTGGGTACTGAAGCTGGGAGCAAAGGGAGACAATTAATGACATTTCTGTAGCGTTTGCATAAATGATCATGTGCCATACTGCTAACAGTCATTTTGCTTTGCTCCTTCTGCCCGGGTTGACATCACAATGTTTCTCATCAATAATGCAACAGCGCTGAGATCCATTTTACTGTGTACCACAACACATACCACACACGCAGCATTCTCCAAGCCCGACACCCAGATGGGGCCTGCAGTGTGCATGGCTCCATGGTGAAACCACAGACAGAGATGCCTGCCTGGCTCCTCTCTGCTGCAGGGCATGGTGGTTAGATTACCACACATCCAGGGTTCATCTGGAGTTATCATTTCTGGGTCACCTCAAGTGACACTCAATTTCGCCGAGGGAGCTCTTAGTCACCCCCAAAGCATGACCAGAAAAGGAGCGGAGGAGAGGTGGAGGTGAGGAGTTGAAAAGAAGCAAAGGATGAGGAGGAGGAGGCTGGATCCTCTGTGGTGCAGGGAACCACAGGCTAAACACTGTCAGAATGAAGGAGAGGAGTGAGGAGGGAAGGGAGAGAGGGAGCAGAAACAGAGGGAGGAGTGAAGCACTGTAAAGCATATCACAGTCACATGAGCCAGGGAGGGTGGCTGGTTGAGAGGATGGTGAGATGTCCTAGAAGGATTTACAAACAGAGCGGACATGGCTTGATAATTACCGGAGAAAGGGAAATATCAAAATGCATAAGCATGGATGAAATATAGCCAGTTTCTAACTGCCAAATTAAAAATGACCAATACTGATTAAAGAATAGATAAGAATAAGCATATCAATAGATTTTTCAGGCAAACTTAATCAACATTTAAGGTTTTTCATTTCCATATTTATTTCTCTCTCACCCCCCCACCCCCCACTCTGGAGCTCAAATCACAACCTCAGTCCCTGGCAGATGGAGGATAGGAGAGAGAAGCTCTTAACTAGCCAGCCTGAGCCTCTGCTCTCTGCACACCAACTGCTGCCTGTCTCCCCTCCCTGCCTCCAGAACAGCTCCAACTGCACACTTCCACCTTCACACACACTCCCTCCCCTCCATCTCCTGTGGGAACAGAGCATCCTCCTGGGGAACGGTGTGCATATTAGTCCATTTCTGGCCACACTAGAAAGGACATGGAAACATAATAGATGGATGTTCTTTATAGCTGTATAACCTTACGGGGTAAAGCGGACCGGTTTAGCTGATGCTTGTAGATGTTGTGTTGTCAAACAGGCTCCTTCCTTCTACTTCAACTATTCACTGAAGACAGAGTTGGATGGGACAGTGTAAAGACATTAGAGGTTAGATAGCATAAAAGGTGGAACATGCAGTAGCGTCACTTGCCTTCTGAGTGCAGACAAAAAATCATTGACATGACTGCATCAGTGTAAAACAGGCCAAAGTGCTCTTTGAGCACCTAGGAGCCTGTGACTGCCTCTAACTATCTTTTACCTGGGTTCATCTGGTGGCCATGACTTAACCTGGCACGAGCCCGACCACCAGTTGCAGTCTAAGGGAGAAACTGCGCCTCTGTGTTATTTGCAGCCCTGTCTGTCCAAAGGAATCCAGTGCACTGACTGTCACTCAGTGGCCATGTGTGTTTTTTATCACTAATTCTACCACAGGGATCTGGTTGTCCATATGACCACTGTGGAGGCTGCTGCCCTGAGGCAAGCTGACACTGTCTGTGTAGAACGACCAGACGTTGATGTAGGCGCTGCTCAAATGCTGCTAGAATATCAAGACACATGTGCACGCGCACACACACATGTACATAGCAGCGCCTGGCCAGTTGCTGAGACTGATGTTCCTTTCAGCCATCATACAGCTGACACTCAAGTTTTTTTTTTTCCCAGCCAACTCTGTGTCAGTTCCTGGCTGGGCTGGCCAGCAGTGATGGAGACACTATGTAAGTGAATGTGGTTAGGGCTGCTGGCCGCAGGGCTGCTGCGCCTGTTTGAGCTGGGAGGGAGGGGCTGCCTGGCCTGTCAGCTGGTTGTGACTAGAGCCTGTCTGGTCACAGTTCCAACCTGGACAGCTCTCTCTTTCTCTGCGGCGAGTGCCATTGCCCTGTAGAAAGGCACATGGTATATGGCTGCCACTTCTGTCCAGCACAGCATATGCTCCGGCTGAAGGTCAGAGAAGTTCTGTCCAAAATGCCTGAAATAAACACTTCACATGTCTGGTTGGCTGTTGTTGTAACTTGGGAACACAACTGGACTGAGGGAATACCACTGTCAGTGCAGGCTGTGTGTGTGTGTGTGTACAGTATTATATACTGACAAATAAAATTGTAGAAAAATAAAAGAATCTACATTTTGTAAGAGTATTTTCACAATACAGGGAAAATCAGCAAAATAAATTAAACCACAAAAAGAAAGTAATTTCCAGAGTAATACCATTAATGTTATCAACCTAATGTTATAGCTACAGCCAGTGTTGGTGAGTAACTAGTTACTGTAATCAAGTTACAAAATACATTTATTAACTGCAGCCAGCTACAGTTACCAAGAAAAAAAACATGTAATTAAATTACAGTTACTCATCAAAATGGTGGCGATTACAAAGTGGTTATACGTGAATATGTTCTTTGGGGTAAAACGCTTGGAATAACCTCGTTTCATTCCGTTGCTTTGCATCTCTTCGCCTCACAGAAACGCTTTTTTACTGGTATGTTTCTGGACAACGCGGGTCAGAAAAGACACAGGGACAAATCTAAGTGGACGGATGGTTTACAAGGAGCTGTCTCTACATCTAGAGTCCATCCAGCCATTCATCTCCCAATTTAAAACAGTTTTAGAAAAGTAATCATAGCGTGGATAAAGTAATAATTTAGATTCCTTTGATGAAGTACTTAAAGTAGTTACATTACAGGGTAACTAGTAATCTGTAACCTGTTCCATTTTGAAGGTAACCTTCCCAACACGGGTTAAAGCCTAGTTATGTAGAGACAGGACACCAAATATGATAAACTGGATTATTTTTAATTCATTGCCTTTTCACTGTGGATATATATCTGTTTTACATTTTAAAGTGACACAATTCAAGACCATGTATTTAGACACAACGTATACGTTAAAACCACCAGTGGTGGATGGGGTAGATTGCCAAGTAAAATTCTCCATAAATCTGTCAAAGGGATTCCTGTGCTGTTTGTGTCTAAGTCAGCAACTGCTAGGCTAGAAAGTGATGAAAAAAAAATTCAAACTGTGCCATCACTGGATTGGGAAGACGTGGAGGGATGAGGCAGGCATGAAAGTTGGCCTATTTCATGGTCAGGCTGCGGGAACGCCGAGGCCCTGAATGGCAATGCATCTACTTTAATGTGACAGACAAGTCCCTAGGCAAAAGGCGCAGAGCCGCGGCAGGCAAGCAGGCCCAGGTACTTGATGAGTATGACACCTTCACCGTCCCGCTGCAGAAATGTTGCTGCCACACGCTCCGCTGCCTCGGTTTAGAATAACACCAAATAAATTCGCCTCTCATCCCGCCTGACGACGCGTCCCCGAGAACCTGTCCTCCCCAGCACTGTTGGGATCACGAATCTCCTTGTAGCCGCTCACAGGGCTTTGCTCCGATCACTAAGTACTTGCCTTTGGGACCCACCTGCCGAGGAAAAATTGTGGCCACGCCAGTAGGCGGCTGCGACACAATTCTGCGGCAGACACATCCTCTCATCCTGACGCTGTTTGCCCAATCAGGCGGAGACAGGCGAGTGTGTGTGAGAGCGAGCGCCTGAAGGCATCGCGCTGCCTACCCACATGCACTCACAAATCAAGTGGCACAGCTTTCTCCAACATCTCTTGCACGCACAGGTAGTACTGCATGAGCGCTTGACCTTATCTTGTACTATAACTGGGAGCTACAAAGTGCGGTGTTTAGTACAACCTTTATTCTATATTGGCCTATTAGGAGCCACGGGGTGTTCTCATGGAGTATGCATGTGTGCGTCTATGCATGCTCGTGAACATGAGCTGATCTGTTGCGGTGCTGGGATGAGAGGGCCCAGGAGTTCATTAGGCTGCAGCTCGGGAGAGCAGCCGCGGGGAGCTGTGCTGTAGTCCACCGCTGCCAGGAGGCTGAGCTGCGAGTCTGGTGGGAGGGCTGCTGTTGATGTCCACGGCATGTTTGTTAACAGCCTGATTCCATCAAGTGGTGTATAAGCAGAGCAGCCAAGTGTGAGGGCTGACCCTCGCCCCCTGCCTATTTTTAACAGCACAGTATTTTAGTCAAAGGTAGACAGCTCAGTTGAGCACTTGTGGGGTGTAAATGATGCTAATATTCATGCAGTCATACATTTGGGAGGAAAAAAAAAGAGATGCAAAACCAAAAGAGCACAAGATTGCATCTGACTATCCGCAGTTACTTTCGCTTATATGCCCTTCATCTTGAGGGCGAAGATCTAAAATACTCTTTCAGTTTTCATCTCCATACTCCCACAACCCTTGTAAATGCATCAGAGCAGGGAATACCACAAAATATTAAATACTTGCAAGGAGAAATGAAAAATGAAGCTCAAGGCATTTCACTGAACATTTGAGAAATATGCCTAAAAAAATATAATACAAAAATGTGATAAAAGATTATTTTACATGAGGTTCTAGTGAACAAACCTCCACCCATGTGAGAATAATAAAATTAAATAATCCTCAGAATAGTTGTTATTCATAGGAGGTAAGTATTGCACAGACATTACCCATATTTCATCATTTAGTACACAGCTAAAAATGACTCTTGAGTAGTCCAAATAACGACAGGCAGAAGACAAGCAACGTGCTGCGGGTTCCATCCTAAACAGGGCCTTACATTTTACCTTTGGTATGGCTCAGTTAGGCCTACACAAAAAATAAAGAATTAAACTGCTTCTTCATTGCAGGGTCCTTCACGTTGACTTGGCCATACGGACACTAGTGGGGGGAAAGAAAAAAGAAATGCTGCGTTAAGCTAGAGCTTCAGTCACACAAAGAACAAGACATGAACATATGCCCAAGAGCAGAGCATCCCAGAGGAGCAAAGCTTAAAACACAGGAGACCAGGACACAACCAAACACAACTACAAAACTACAGATTGATTCCTACCAACTTGTCCAAACACTTGTAGGATTATATGATTTAATTTAAGGCTTTTTCCAATTGATGTTTAAGTCAATATAATAACCATTAAACTTGAAACCAGTAATGATGCTTATAAAATAGACCCAACCCCAGTGCTAAACAAATGCACATTTTAGCCTTTCATAGGTAAAGTAACATCTGCAAAAGCAGAACCACAAAGATTTTGTTGTTAAAGAAAACTTCAATAAAACAGTAACATGCACCAAGCAGGCCATGCTTTGTGCAGCTCTCGTCTGGTTTACATCTGCTGCTCTGTCACTATCCTTGTGCTTTTTCTTCTCTCATGTGTCAACGCCAAGGCAGCGGTGATATACAGCACAGTCCTCCCCTGTATTTTACTGAGGATGTAGTCCCACAGTATACTTTGCTGCATTTTTGCCTATACTTCTTTTAAAACTATACTGACCAATATATGTGTGTGGCCATCAATCAAGCGATTCAATCAGTAAATCTTTCCCAAAACTCTTACTTACTTACAGTGACTTCCACTGAGTAACATGCGCGCATTATGGGCTGTGCACAGACATTTTTGGGGGGCAGGTGCTCAGTATAGTTGTTTTTGGCAGCCTGTTTTCATTTTAGTTTTAGTCTAGTCTTTGTGTGAAGCTGTCATTTTAGTTTTTATTAGTTTTAGTCACATTCATACTCTTTTTAGTCTAGTCTAGTTTTAGTCGACGAAAACTGATGACATTTTAGTCTAGTTTTAGTCAATGAAAATTTCCACTTCTATGTAATTAAAGTTTTTCCAAATGTCGTTTCTCCTTTTTCTCCCAACAGACCCTGGCTGGCCGGCCATCAGCCCCTTTCTCTGTCTGTGTCAGACAGACTTAACTTTGTTTGTTGTCGTCTTCTAAATAATGTCGCAAGTGGGGCTTAAGGAAGTGGCATTGCCTGCGTCTGCGCAGTGCAACCTGATGCAGCCCCTGAAGCAAGACACAGGAAACAGAAATACTGCAAAATAATAATAATAACGCGACTGAACGAGACAAAATAACATAACATTTCATTTCGTTTTAGTCAACGAAAATGAAGAGACATTTTGGCAGTTTTTATTTTGTGAACCACAATTAGTCTCGTTTTTTTCATCAACAATATTGCATTATATATTTAATTATAGTCATCGTCACACGACCAGCATTTTCGTTGCATGTCGTCTCGTTTTCGTCACGCGATAAACGTTCGTTGGCGACGATATTTAGTCATAATTTTCGTTGACGAAAGCAACACTAGTGCTCAGTAGATTTTGTGTCACGGTAGTAAGAATAATAAGAACAGCTCATTTACTGGGCTACAACTTTAAGATTTTGTCACATTCAGCATGAGCACACTTGTAAACTGTGCAGGATTCACATATTTGCACTGTTCCTTGTTGACACAGGCTGATGAACTAAAATGCCTTTAATAATAATAGTTCATAGCTTGATAGTTAATTTTGTCAGGCAGAGTTACAGAACACTTCTAGTTGAAATGTTATGCAATGATGCACAATGAAAATAGTTTAAAAGCTAAAATAGACTTAAAAAGAATGTAGTTCAGCTCAGAGTGTAGACTGAATATTAAGGTACCAAGTCATACTAACTGAAGTGACTGTGTTATTTAGGAAGTGAAAAATATACAGCACAGTGAAATCTTCCCTGCTCCTTAATTAAATTACGTCATCATCCTGTTCAGCACCATGGACAGCTGATGTTACCATAAGATGCTCTTAACAGGGAGCCACATAAACTTCCTTTTTTGTGATGTTTTGGGCATAAATTATTAAGAGCATCTGTTGAAACACTTTCAGAAAACAGAGTTAGGGCTTAGAAGTGAAAAGAACCAAAGAGGATGGGATTATAACAGCTGAACCCAACAGCCGAGGACAGATGAAGAGAAAAATAGCGCAGAAAATCAACTAAAGCGAAGTGGAGGAAGGCACAGCCCGGTAAATCAGAACACAAAGAGCTTACGTGTCTGCATGCACTGCCACAGCATTTGCCTCTCTGAAGGTGGGCATACTCTGTGAACACCTTGTACCCACTGGAAGGGTCGATATACATCTGCTTCTTTGCCTGAACATATTGAAGATATGAAAGGGTCACACACCTGCATACTTAACTATATACAATACATATACACAACCAAACACAAAGGCAAGTATAATGCTGATTATGAATGTACACAGAGAGACAGATTGCTTAGGGTCACGGACAAGAGAGAATGGAAGACCTTCATGCATAGAAACAGATGTAAGATGGTCTAATTCTTATGATGTTATTAGTGCTGTCCTTTTGTGTGCAATTCAGTCAGTGATTATTTGCAATGGTAGCACTGCTTATTTTTATTCAATGCTGATTTAAATAATGCTTAAAAACATTCAACTATTCTTTTATTTGGACCAATGACACAAGCACCTTCTGCAAGTGAAAAACACCGAATTCCTCTGCCATCCCTTAGGAAGTTAGAAAATGTCATCTCTCAGTCTGTTTCAAACTGAGAGTGCACTAGCTGGTGAGCCTTGACAGGGACAAAGGGAAAAAGGCCCCAGGCCTTTTGGTGACATGGCCTGTCATTTTACATGGCATTGCAGGGTCGCATAGTGAAGCTGGCATAGCTGGGCCCCTACTGTACTGTGCTTTCCCCACCCAGGTCCTACCACTCTCCTCAGGTTGCGGCCAACTTATCTCAACTTCACCCACACTCAGAAGCACAATATTTACAACAGCTCAGCCTAAAGGCGTGCAGATGACACTTATTCACTGCTGTCATCAGCACAGAACTCACTGGCTCTGTTTGATGGAAGAGCAAGTAAGATCTGGTGAATATGATGGATCTGACAGAAACAATGATCATCATTACTTACATGACATGTACTGTGTATAAAACACTGAATATACTGGATTTGCTTCTAGGTAAAACTGTACAAAACAGAAAAACTGTAAATGTTTTAAAATATCTCGAGGCAACTGTTTGACAGGCTTTTACAACACTTATCTATCCACAACCTCTTTGGCATATGATTCAGGAAATGTAATACCTAGGGAGGTGGGAAGGAAAAGAGTTAAGCCTTGTATCAACAATTATTACCACTTTTAGTAATTAAAATTACAGCAAAATGTTGACAAGGACCCACGGGGAAGCCTGCTCTGGGGACAGGGGGGCTCTAGAGATGCATCGCAGCTGGCATATTATCATACTCTGACACTTCTGCTGGTACAGTATCAGCTTTAATAAACAATGCTGGTTTTGCTCCAATATTATTTGTATTTATAACATTTGGCCTCTTTTGCAATTGACATTTGGGTTTATTTTCTCCAGGAGCAGGTCACTTAGTACTAAATGTTAAATATGGTGTTTTCTTTAAACCCTTATGCTAGGCATGTTGTTGTTCCTCTCTCAGCTGCTCCCCAGTTTTTTGGGGATTGCCAGCAGATCTTAAAAATTCACAAATATGATTGGGCACAGGTTTTACACAGGATGCCCTTCCTGACACAACCCTCCCATTTTATCAGGACTTAAACTGGCACAAAGAGAGCATGGGCACGTGAAAGCGCAGTGACCGGGTGTAGCCATCTTATATGGTCTCCCATCCAAGTACTAACCAGGCCTGATGCTGCTTACTTTTTAAAACCTGACAAAATTAGGAATTGGTACAGTATGTCTAAGGCTGTTACCTTGTGTTGTACTGAGATCCTTATCAATATGGTTGAAAAAAAAATATATATAAGCACTGATATATACCTCAAATACCCATTGCCCTCACATATGTTGAATATGTTCTGACAAATGGATTCAGGCAGTGGTATTAGATTTTCATTGCAGCACTACAGTTTTTTGTAATTTTATTCACTAATGACAGATTATTTTGCTCATACAGTATGGTTTAACTAGGTTCAGCTGTAGTCTAATGTAAACAATTCAAAACTAAGTACATTTACTGTAGTAAAGTACAGCTTTGAAACTGTTTTGTCTACGCATTTCAGAGAAATACGTTTAACTCGCATACAATCTGATATCTAAAATTACTTCAAGAATCAGATTTTACTTGCAAAGAATATAATCATCTTGTAAAATATGTCCAATCCTTAGAGATTATACTACCCAGTAGTAAGTAAACTAGGTACATTACAACATAAACAAGCTCAACAGAAACACATGTCATGCTACACCATTAAAACATACATGTTAACCTGTACTGGTCCAGAGTAATATACAACACTGAAAGATGTAACTTTGTAGGAATATTTGTACTTCTTGTATACGTTTTCTGATAATACTGTGCTTTTATTTAAATAATATCCAGAATGACAGCAATTCAAACATGTGGGATAGGCTGTTTCTAATTAATCATGTCTGATCGTGGCGATCTGACTGAAGAACATGGCATCATCGGATTTGCGGTCTTGAGGTGATACATCTTACCTCGCATGCCTTTGTATGGATTCTGTGAACGACCATGTCTTCCTCCGTGAGCTCTCTCGCAGCGTGGTCGTTTTCACGTCCCGTGCTGCTTGTCACCACGTCAGTGAAGTGAGCTTCACCGCTGTCTGCATTGATCTGTGACATGCTGCTGCTTCTCAGCCGCTCCGAGTTTCCTTTTGAGAGGCTCGGTATTGACATTGTTATAAGTCGTTTATTGAAATGGACACGGAGAAAACCCAGTCTACTCACAAACGATGTCCTAAGGTAAAACATGCTACTACAAAGCCAATTCTCCAGTTTAATACATAGAGTAAAAGTTGCTACACCAGAGAACTACGCTGACATTGCTCCTCGACTTGCAGTTCTGTGCAAATAAAGTGTATGATTCTGGGAAAACAAACCATCTCTCATTTAAATACAGTAACGACTGATTTATTCTTATCAAACATTGAATGTGTTACATGTTTACTCTTCCTTCTCTCCTCAGGTCTGCCAATACAGAAACATGTTGTACTTCCTCATCTTGACCGCCTCATGCTAGTCACGTGTGACCGGCTGGTAAGACAGATTCCCACAGCGCCCCTAGTGTTTCAAAGCTGTTATTAACTCACCAGGGAGTCCCCATGGTGGTATAAGGAGAACTACACCACACTTTACTGAAGGATACACAGCAAACATCACACAATAAACCCCAGAAAATTACGGAGAACATTACAATTTATTAACCAACTATCAGCGCATCATCACATGTTATAAAGCCAGAATTAAATAAATTGTCACTACTGTTGAACAGCAACATAAACAAAACCCCAGAACTTTTAGAAATCCATTGCTTGATGCATTATTTTTCAAATAAATGTTACAACTGCATAGTACGTTATTATAATTGAAGGACCAGCTCACCCAAATTTCAAAAAAGCATATATCTGTAATTACCTAGCAGTATGATATTTATTGTCCAGTTTTGAGTTGTCTCCGTGTCTGAGATTTTGGGAATACTGCACTACTATGGCAACTGGCAAAAAGACCAAAAGCAATCTATCTATCTATCGATAGATAGATACATATAGATAAATAAACAGATAGATATAGGTAGTGCTTGCCTTTCACTTTTTATTATGAGGGTTAAGGCTGCTATGGGAGCACCAATGTCTCGTTGTCTTTCTAACGCAATGACATTAAAGTAATCCTGAAAGTATGGCAGGTGTTCAATACCACTACTTTCTACCACAAAAGAAATGATGTTCTGTGACCCTTTAACATGATGTATCTAATATTTTATCAGTCATACTATTCTGTAAGTGTATAGGTGGTAAAGCAGCCATCCACTGACCCCATTGTATAAAGTCAATGCCTAGTTTTTCTCTCCTTGGCTCCTTGCAAACAAAAAGACCTTGCCATTGTATGAAAGTAGTATGGGGACTTGGACAAAGCAGTGGAAGGTTGATGAGTGGACATTAATGAGCCCCTTCAAGGTTATCCACTGCTGTGAGCCACTTCTGATGATGTGTCTACACCAGAATCTGGGTAATGAAACCTGACAAGTGTCTTTTGACTGACACTCTGGGGTCATTTTACCCACAGACAAATTACGCATCATAAAAATATATATGCAGACCTGCTATGAGAAGCACAGTGGCCATAAAAAGCAGTAGATGTATATGCTTTTACAACCATGACATTTGCAACCTGAGTGCTCATCTTACACTGCAAAAACAATCTGATAAAAGTAAGACAAAACTGATGTTTTATAACATTTTATATTGCAACAGACTCCAGAATACAATGCATGAGTGTGTGTTAGGCTGCATTTTCCCAACATGAGCACTTGTTGTGTATTTTCTTATGTGTGATATTTCAGTTTAACAAGATACATCCTTTGCACCTCAGCTAGGTCAAATGTTTAAAGTCATTTTAAAATAATATTTTTCAAGCCTTAGAAGTACAGTGGGACACAGTGTTGTCATTTTTCAGTTTTGGGTTTTATTAACCCTTTCATGCATAGTGGTCATTACAAGTGGACAGCTATTTAAAAGCTGTTTTCTAGTATGTGCATGGGATCTGGTTGTATAGTTGCATGTCACCCACTATAGTGGATGCTGTTTTGTCATCTCATATTCTGCCACCCACTGGTCAGCCATTATTAAGTGCAACAGTAATGTTTCAAAACCAAGATGGCTGACAAAAAGGCTGAGTACCTTAGGCTTGTCTTGCCAGTCCTTATATAGGAGTAGACCCTTGGGGGTTGAAAAGTGGTAATGTCAAGTAACACCTAAAGAAATACTGTTGTTAAATTTTCAAAGTATTGATTTTATCTTGTGGGGGAATTACAGTTCATCATCTGTCCACTAAATTGGACAGATGCATGTTAAAAAATGAAGTTCAGTTCAGTTCAAGGAAAAAAATCTGGACTGTGGCTTTTGTAATTCATGCATAAAAGGATTTTAAATTAATTTTATCTGGGAAAGCTTACAAGTTCTTGAAATGGTAACTCACTTTTTCCCAGTATGCAAGACTCATGAAAGCTTTATGAATGTGTCTCTTTGTGTGAATGTGTCCTTTTTTTGTCATTTTTTAATATTAAGGCAGCAGCCCTGCCATTATCATATCATATGGATGCCTGAAGCAGCATGGCCCAGTCTGCTGCCACTTAATTACCTTCTAGTCAGCCTGAAGAAATCTGGCTCTGATCCAGACAGGCTCTCTGGAGAGGAGAGAGAAGTACATCTAAGCAATTGGTTTCAATTTACCATGGGACAAATATTGCTTAAACATGAGTGCAAACCATAAAAGGAAAGTCCACCCTAAAACAGAATTTACATTACACTGAATGTCAGTGATTTTGAACAGTAAAGTCAACATTATTAAAAAGACAAAAATCTCAATTAAGGTGGAAATCAACACATCTAAATATTAATTGATTATGTCACTGGGTGTCACTTTAGGGAGTTGGTCCACAGACAAATTAGTTACTGACTCTGTGGGCTTAAAGTTTTTATTTGAAATATTGCACCATATTGCACATTTATATCTGTGAATCAGAACATGTGTCCATAAAATGTGGAGCTATACCATATTACAGAAAATAACAAAGTGTATATTTTAAGGGTGGATTTATCCTTTAATAGGCCAGTGACTAAGCTGATTCATGAAAAATATGTTTAATGTGGAGTCATATTCAGTAGGCTTTCTCTATATGGTTTGTGTGTATGACAGTTTTTCATTATTTAAACACTTAGATAACTGAGTTATACATTGCAACTTCAGCATTTATTTTATGCATGGACAAGCCTGTAAGTAGCATAGCTTCATGGCACACTGTCATTATGCAGTGGAAAGTCAAAGAATCATCCCAGCCTTCATCAGTCTTCTGGTATGCACCACAGCTGAATCTACTGACCAGAGGCTTGAGGCCACTGTTGATGCCCTGACAAGGACCCCTGTTGCCTGAGAGCGTGTGACCCCCACACACATACTTTGGAAGCCACTGTTAAAAGCTGCTACTGCCACAGTGATTGAGCTGATAATACAGTCTCGTTCTTGCTCTTTTTTCAATCAGAAAATCAATCATGGCTCAGGTCCCCCGTGTTTATCATACATGCTACTCATCTTAAGTAAGCAACGGTGCTCATCTGACGCGCTGACGTCACTATATCTTTGGCAGCACTTCCTGGAGTGGTGTTTGTTGTGGGAAATAACTGCCGTGGTGCTGTACCGGGGAGGATTGAGGCCACGTTAACGGCAGGAGGACGGTACAGACTGCCACACTATCCTACCTCCAAGCATGTTGTCGCGGCAGCTTTCGACCGGTGTCAGATAAGGCAGCAGCAGTGACGGCTGAGACTGAGGAAAGACAAGGTGGATATTTACGGACAGCCAGCAGAGCGGACGCAACAGCAGGGAGCTGTCGCGATGTTGTAGCTAAACCATGGACAGCAGAATAAAGTAAGACCTCTGAGATTTGTGTGTTTTCTCTCCCTCTGTCGCTTCTCGATGCAGAATTGTCGAGCTAACAGCTAATGCGTGGCCCAGGCACGTAACGTGAAGTCGAAGCCGGCTGCTTATTTGAGCCATCATATCCAGCAGTGGCTTTACCAGCCAGGCCAGCTGGCCAGCCAGCATTTGGGTCAGTCTGTTGCCCTGTCTACTACTAGCAGGCCACCAATTAGCAGCTTAGCAGACTGATTTAGATACATATGGACACGACAACGACCCAGCAGGTCCTGTGACCCAAATCTGAATACACACTTGTTGACAGTACATTTGCGTAAAACCAGATTTCCCAATCCTCTGCCTCACCTTCTCCCATTATAAACATTATCATTTTTTTGCAGGGAAAATCCAGAAAGGACATTTGATCTGGTTGTACAGGTGGGATGTCCAACATCTGAAAATGAGGGTAGGTGATGTAACTATTTCCATTAATAATGTACAGCCTTTCTCTAATCTGAATGGTCTAGACAAGCACACCAAAAATGTTCTAAAGGTATGAACAGCAGGATTAATTAACAGAGTTATAGCTGAAACAATTAGTCCATAAATCAAACAGTGTTTAAGTAAAAAAAAAATGCATAAAACTCCTACTTACTGCCTCTTCACTCTGACTTGTTTTGCTCTTTTTTTTTTTTTTGCATTTTATAGCCCAAAAGATTATTTCTTAATCAAGAAATTAATTATTTTAACAGCTAATTAAACATGTTTGTTAGTTACAGTCCTAAACAGAGCATATTCATTTTTGGTGACTGTTACATCTGTCAGTACTGTCAGTTGTGAAATTAACTAGCATCAATTCTAAATAAAGGTTATTCATTCAAGTTGTTTGTCAGCAAGAATACCAAATATTCCTGGTTTTTAGTGTCTCAAAAGTGCGGATTTGCTGCTTTTCTGTTTTATATCTGTAAGTTTCATATATTTGGGTCATGGCTGTTGGATAGGCAAAGCATGACATGTGAAGTGTTATATTTTAGAGACAGAACAATTCATTGCTCGATTAAATAATAGTTGCTTTCCACCTTGATAAATGTTTGTCTTTTTAGTGCTTTCTTTTAATGTGTTTGCAAAATTGACTTCTATGTAATTACAGTAATTACAAGCTTGTACAGCCAGGATTCATGTAACATAGGCAGCTGTGTTTACTGAATGCACTTAAGTGAGACTGTGAGCGTCACAGAACCAGACTGCATGACTGAGTCTTGCACAATAAGAGCAATTATTATGTCTGTGGGGTTACGTGTCTACTCTGTCAGGATCCTAAGGCCAGACTTTGAGTTCACTGTAAAATTCAAGTGTCAGGGATGTTAGCTGCTTCAAGATCTGTATTAGTCTTATGCATTCCTTATTTATTTGACTGGTTTTCGCAGTCCGCACTATTCTGTTATTAAGCCTGACCATACGTTTACCTATGAAGGCTTTTCTTTTGTGACCCCGCAGAGATTGTTTTAGAAAGATAGCGCTTGAGTCAGCAAGCTGCATAAACTGTTGTGCTGTTTGCAGTGGTCAAACATTCCAGCAGTGGTGTTCAGGACGAAGTGGTCAGACTAGCCCTGCACTGAAGAACACCACCATGTTCTACTTTCATGAATATAGGAAATACAGTAATCTGTCTTTCATGTCAATATTAAGTGTCACCAATAAGTCAAATATCATGTAAAAATATTTTCACTTCATATTGTTTTATCCCTGCCAACTGTCCTGTTTTGCCCGCTCATTTTTGATGTTAAACAGGTGTTATGTGGACGGTTCACTTGTACAGCTGCTGAGCTGACCAGAGTAGACTAAAAGCTGTCCTTGGATGTAGTTCTGATATTGGATTTCAAACCAAACTCATAAACCACTGGCCTGTGCTGTAATAACTGACTTCCCCACGTGCATCACCCAGGGTCAGACTCATATCCGGACTCCTGCTTCCTGGGGCACAGCTACAGAACAAGGTTGGGTCGAATGGAACATAGATATTCTGCTCAGTCGGTGCTTTCAGTACTGTGCGGAGTCTTAACGTCTCTGTTGAGGAAGTTGTTGTGATGTAGATGTGTACTACTGGCTGTGGTGAATTATTTTATTTTTTTTAAAGGAGCAGTTTCATATAACCATATGAGGAATGAATCACTTCTCTCTGAATCTGATGAATTTCCCTTTCTTTGTCTTGACTTTACTGACATGCGCATGACATTAAGAAGCATCTAATGTCATGCGCATGTCAGTAAAGTCAAGACAAAGAATGACATTGGAAGCATGACATTAGATGCTTCTTGACTACTAAAACTGTGCTGTATGGACTCTTATTGTTGTACTAGGCCTGAGTGGATTGATTATGTGTGAATACCACGTAGCAAAAGCCTTAAACACATCTTATCTCATATCTTTACCATTTGTCTCACTGCCATTGTACATGCTTCTGAGCTGAGAGGGTTAATGCAGTGAGTCATAACAGACAGGCTTTGGCCATGCTCTAAATCCTCCACAGTCACCACAAACTAGAGCTGTTTCTTCTCCAGCCCAACATTACGTACTTTGCCAAAAAGCACCACTTCACATTCACACATTATCTTCCCACTATCTTAGAGAGACAAACAAACAATGGTGCAACCATGATAGACTATAATTAAATTGTCATAGCAACATTGTGTGGAACGTTTGAACAATTGTAGAAGTTGTGCGAGGTTTCAGCTTTGCTCATAGTTCTTATATCTCCTCATCACAGTTGAGGGAATACAAGTTTAATTTTAGATTGATTTTGGCTCCATTTTAGTTGCCGTCTACCAGCAACTTCAAATTCAGTTTACTGTGTAATGCTTTAAAGTGACTGTAAGGGTGTCCTCTTTGAGAGACAGAGAAATTTAGTGAGTGAAGGACTTTTGCTGATGCTGCACCGGTGTTTTGCCACTCTCACCACATCCTGGTCCTGCAAGTCTGAAACCAGCTCTGTGTGTAACAGCATGACATGATACTAGTGTAGGATAGTGTAGGTGTGTCAATAGCAGCCACCATTAAACTTCAGAGTTTAAAAAGCTTGTGCTGTAGTCAGACAAAAAATAACTTAGCCCTTTGTAGATGGCTAGTATGCCTCAGCTTCCTGTGTTAACTCGATCTCACACTGTGGGCAGCATGCACAAGAAACCCACAGGTTTAACACAGACCTGCAGTAACCTTGTTTTTTTAAATGTTTTTATTATGAAGTTGCTTCACAGTGACCTTTTTTGATCTGGTGACCTTATACATTGTTTACTCATTATGAAGTTAGCATTTTGGCATGGAAACTGTGTAGGGTGGAAGTCCACAACTTCATATTTCTTTATTTGACATGTTCTCATAAACTGACATTTGAACCTTCAGCCATTAATACTGATGTTACTAATTAATCAGTAAGTACAGTGGCTTCAGAAAGTGTTCACTTATTACAGCACTTTATTGTGTTGCAGATTCAATTATAAATGGATAAACTTTCCTTTCTTGTCTATCAGTCTACAGCCATTTACCCATAATAACAAAGAGAAAACATGTTTGTAGAAGCAACTCTAGTTTTGCCTTGGCTGTATAACATGCTTCACTGTTGTGATGTTACTAGCCAGGTGATGCCTAATGGAGTTTTGCTCAGAGAGTCTCATCAGACTAGAGAATCTTTTCCCTCATGTTTTCTGAGCCATTTAAAGGCTGTTTAGCAAACTTTAAGCAGGTTGTCATTTGCCTTTCAATCAAAGTGGCATCTGTCTAGAAACTGGGCCGATTGATGGAGTGCTGCGGAGCTGGTTGTCCTTCCAACAGGTTCTCCCATCTCTGTTGAGGACTTCTGAAGCTCTGATAGTGTGACCACTGGGTTCTTGGTGACCTCCTGGACCAAGCTCCTTTTTGGCCAGCCAAATAACTCTAGGAAGCATCCAGGTGGTTCTTAACTTATTCCACTTAACAGTTACTGAAATTTGAAAGGCACTTTGGTCAACTGTAGTTGTTTTTAAATGTATTCTATAAATAAACTGGATTTGATTTGATTGAGCCCACTGTGCTCCTGGGAACACTCAAAGCTTTAGAAGTGATTTTATATCCTTGCCTCGATCTTTGTCTCGCCACAATTCTATGTCTGAGTTCTACAGAGACTTTTTTGGTCCTGGCTTGGTTTTTGTCCTGACATGCAGTGTGAACTGTGGGATCTCCTGTACTCAGGTGTGTGCCTTTCTAAACCCTTGTATGTCCAATTGATTCAGTTTGTCTTCTAAATACATCACAAGGAAAATTAAAGCGCCACAGCAATGGATCTGAATACTTCTGTAAAAATTCAGAATTCAACCATTTATTTTTAATAGATTTGCAAAATGCATTATGGGGTACTGAATGTAGACTGATGGGCAAAAGTGGTGAGTCCACCAATTTAAATTTAAATGTACAGCACAAAGTGTGCAAAAAGTGAAGAGGTCTGAGCACTTTGTGACGTGACTGTAATTAATGACTGCAAAGATTTTGATGCATCAAAAATATTTCACCTGACATGTCAGTAAAGTAAGTGCGTTTGTATCCATGGCTAGATATGCTGGCTTTCTATATGGCTGTGATCATTGTGCACTATTAGAGGTTGTTATCTGATCCAGAGATGCAGGCAGAATGTGACAACAGGAACAGCATGACGAAGGGTTTTGCTTACCTTGATTACCCTCCAACAGCTGTTTGACTTCACCCAAGTAAGCAATGTAACCTGCAGCTTTCCATCTCTCTTGCAAGCCTCCCTTGCAGTGTTACACCTTGCAACGCCGTAAACCAGATTTGATGTTACTTTAACAAGTATACAACCCATTCCCGAACTTGTATGTGCACATATTTTAAAATGACCAACTGAGTGAGAAATGGGGAAACGTCTGTGATATGCAGGTATATGTAGGCTACAGCGCTTTATGTTGTTTAAAGAATGGCCTACACTTCAATTAAGCGCCATTCAATGTGGTCTCATCTGATTTGTCTCCCAGAACAATATGTAAGTTGTGCAAAATTATTATATTTAAGTGTTTGAAAATTGTGTGGCCATTTGATGAGTAAAACTCAACAAGGAGAGTGGCAGTCTTAAGTTACACCATTGCCCCTTTTGAAACTGTTGAATTAGATCTTTATCATGTGTTTATTCAAGTGATTAGCAAGGTTGCGCTGCAAAAAGACCAATGTTATTTCAAGAGCATATTGTGTTTGTGTTCCTAAGCAATGTAGTCCAAAGGTAGCACTTGAATATAGTGTGTATTTTGTCACATACAGTATGTACTAATATAGACCTGGCAATGGACCAATCTAAAATTAATTCCACTAAAATAAACAATTGTTGTACATTGTAGTGCAGTGTTTACACCGTACAGATCAGACTGTTATGTACACTGCTGTTAGCAGGGTCTCATAAGCTTCCTGAAGGACTGTGATGTTCAGCCAACAAGGTCATTCAACCACTCAATGACATGGGTTTTCTCGCTTTTGATGATTGACCTTTTAGTCCTAACATCCAGTCTGATTCACAGGCATCCAGATCCATTTTCATGTCATGCTGTGTTCAAGGAGAACACTATTAATTTGTAAGTGTGGAGCTAAAAACATGTCAGCTAGAATAATTAGCTCTGCCAGTGATTGTGTTCCTGCTGCACAAAGTCCCAATTATTACTCCCATGGGTAGGTGTGATTATGCATTTATTTATTTATTTTAACATCAGTGCCTCCGGTAACATCACAAAAGGTTATTGCTTTACTATTTGATTGTAATACAGCAGTTAAATTGTAGTTTTTCTAGGCTGTTGGATTAGCAGTCATCCCTGTATTCTCTTAATTAAACATTGTCAATAATTGAGATTTTATGAGAGCATTGACATTCCATAACTCAAGTGTTGCTGGGAAAAAAACAAAAACATAAAGCTCACAGCTACAATGGGGTGGGGGCTGTATTCATATCTGGACTTGGCCCCCCATTTCCAACTATGGGTGTGTGGATAGATGACAGACATTGGCCCTTTTTCCTCATGCAGGTCCTCGGGGACCTGGCCTCACTGTTCAGCCCGAGCTCAGTTCCGCTTAGCTCTGTTGGCTCAGTGCTCTGTGGATACTGAGGCTTTGAGTGAGTGTTGCCTGAGAGCGTGACTGGCATGCTAGCTACTAGCAGCCCTGGCTACATAAAGCCATATTGATGTGCTTCCAGAATGCTGCCAAAGCTAGCAGATGACGCAGATGCTGCCAAGGCAGTAGGTGGGGACAGATGCTACCTGTCCTCGCCCACTACCTCCAGCCAGATTGTTCCCAGTAACAAAGCAATAAACTTAACAGATCAGCGTATCAGTTTATAGCAACATTCATGCTGCAATTAGGGGAATGAGTTACTGTTTATTAAAAAAAAAAAAAAAACTCAATGAGGGCATCTTGGTTCTCACTGATGCCTCACAGGACCAGAGCTTGGGTTTGAAACCTGGCCCTGATTCTTTTCTGTGTGGTTTGCTTTGCATGCTCTTTCTGTGTAGGCTTGAGTTTTATTTCTGTGTTTCTCCCACAGTGCAGACATGCCGGTCAGATGCATTAGGAGCTCTACATTGTCCTTATGTATGAATAAGTGGCAGCGGTTTTTGGGTCCTGCCTTTGACCCATGCATGCTGGCCTCAGCATCTCATAACACCACAGGAATATACTGTACATGTATCAAGTCAAGTGAATTTTATTTATACGACCCAGTCACAAGTCACAAATTTGCTTTCAAGGGCTTTACAATATATGATGCCCTCTGCTCTTGAAAGCTATTGCTATAATCTTGTTTCTTATGTAATGTTGATCACTGTTGGTTGTATAATACTGAGAATGTGTCTTTTATTTGTCTGAGACAAGTGTATAGTCTCCTTAGGTATCTCAAGCTTCTTCCTCGAATATTTTGCAGAAGGTTCAACTGTTAAAATATAAATGCACTTGCATAGGTGACGGTGATATTCACAAAGGAAAACCACACAGCAGAAGTATAGACACCTTTCACCCTTTGATTCACGTGGCCTTATAGCTTCACTTTGTCCAATTATGAAAAGTTATTTTTGTTCTGTATCTGAAGAACATTTTTGCTGACACCCGGAGGTCTCACAGTGTCACCTACTGTTCGCTAGTTAGTTATCAATCTGCTTCATTCTCTGCTGTAGCCCCCTCAAGCAGCACTGTGGTGTTCCATTTTACATGGAGCAAAACTCCTGTGTAGTAGAAGTTTTAGAAAAGGTTGAACATCGACATTCTGCAAAATGTCAGAATTGCTCCTTGACCCAGTCTTTGCTGGTTCTGCTGTCTGATTGGAATCTGGCTGTGTGTTGAGTTCACGGTGGGCTCACACTCAGATGGGAGGCCATTGGAGTACTAACAGATGCCATGGCAGCAAGGAGGGTGTTGATTGGTCATTAGAGAGGCCACACTCCTCCACTCACACTCCTCCGAGGACCCCAGGGTCTAACACTTTGTTTATCTCACAACCCTTCTGCCTTTCTCTTTCATCTCACCCGTATGACTTAGCTAAATTGGTGCTTTTACACAGAGTCAGATATCATCCAAGTCTTTGTTGTCTTTTGTCTGTTTCTGTTGAAGCAAACTGAGGAAGTTTCTCAACTTCCCTTGTATAGTATGATAATGACCATCATGTTATTGAACTGAGAAATCTCCTCTCGCTCTGTCCTCTGTGTTTCTAGAACATGTTTGACCCAGAGTCCCAGTTTTAGAAACCTAACCCATTTTTTGTGTGTGAAAATTAGACATTTGGTGGACACTAGCATTAAAAAGTGCCTTGGATTAGCAGGAGTAGTGAGCGGTCAATTCCTATTTATAGTGGTACAACATCAGTGTGGAAATCAGAGCCATTTTAAAGGAGACTCAGTTGGAAAATGCAGCTATATAATAGTCATATTTACAAACAAAGATGTGTGAACATAAATGGTTCAAGCTGAAAATTGAGGGTTCAAGTCTTACATTTAACACAGTTTTGTTGGAATAAGCAACTTTAATATGTATGTATGGATGGATGGATGAGATTACTCTCCTTGAAAAAAAGGATGCAAGTCTGTCAATGATCAAAAGTTTTATCTGCTCCAGTGCTAATAAACTGGACATTTTGTGGACTTTTTTTTTTGGAATATTGACGTTTTTACCAACCGAGTCTAGTCTGCTTGATTTAAAAGAGATGAAGTAGAATTTTTGTCCTAGTTTTGTGAGGGACTGTATGGAAAAGCTCAGATTGTTAGCGTTGTGAATTGGTACCGAGTTAAAAGTGTCAATGAGCATCACAGCCAGAATAGATTTTTCCTGATCACTATATTTTGAGCATGCTGTATGTCTTTATAACCTATAACCACTCTCAAAACATTTTAATGCCCCCCCCCCCCCCTTTTTTTTTTTTTTTTTTTAGTAAAACATTAACACATAAGTAATGTACACTTCCTGTTTCATTTGGGGGAGAGGGCCTTTGTTGTGTGGACACAAAGCAACTGCTATTCTCTGCTCATAGATTGTGCCATGGATCAGCTGCGTTATTCTCACACACACACACACACACACACACGTTTACTCACATCTCTTATCTACTCTCTCTACCTGTTCTTCCTTTTGCATGTCAGGGTTTTTTTTTTTGTAATCACACTTTGCTTGCACATTCACAAATAAGGCGCAATCCTTCTCACCCACCTTCTGATTATCACTCGTTATGACAGGGACAGACAGGCCCTACAGGGAGAATGGGAGGAACAGGTCACTGGGACCGTTCAGGTGGTGCCATGTGACCTAGCTGCATGCACCGGTTGGCAGACACACCAACACCACCATCAGCACAGCTGCAAGTTGACTTTTCTGCTGTTTAGAGCAGCAAGAAGAACTGGGGCAAAATGAGAGATGGGGCAGGGAGGAAGGGAGAGAGGATGAAGGAGGTGGTGGATGTTCTGATGGCAGTAGTTTACAAGTTGAGAGGTGCTATTGTTGGGGGGGGGCAGGCAAACAGTTTTTTTTTGTGTGTGTGTGAATGTGTGAGCACATATATGCATATGTATAGTGTGTGTTTTGCATGTATGCACGTGCACAGCTGTGTGGCTGTGCATGAGAAAGCGACTCAGAAGCTGTGAGAGCTGCAGGAGGCTCATCTGAATTCACTAATGCTGCCAGACTGGGAGAACATGGAAAGACTTCTAGGCACTGACGCTCACAGGCTATTTTTAGACTTCCCCTTTCTGTGGGGGGAAAGTAGGGATCCGATCAATAATTTAAAACGAGATGATTTTGATGAATGCAGAGTTTCCTCACATCACCCTCACAGCATTGTTGGTGGCTTTTTTTTTTTTGTCTCTGTGTGTTTTTTGCATGTGCTATGCATCACTGTATGATGGCAGATGGATGTATTCTCTTGTGACCACCGCTAAGCTAGGCTCCAGAGAGCTGTGGGAATTTTATGTGTTTAAAAATAAATACACAAAACAGAGGCTAAGTTAATGTCCAGCTGAATGTAGCTTCTAAAAGGCTAAGCTCCTTCTCACATGTATAATGTCAATGGATGTCAGAAGTATACAGTATATGTTCAGCATAGCAGATGGCACAAGCTCATACAACCAATTGTTATGAGTCAGTGAACAATCATTGGCGGGTTCTTGTGCATGTAATACCAATGTGGCCTAGTTTAGCCCACAAATGAACAGGATTAGTGCAGCTTCTGCACTAATGTAGCTTTGGTGATATGATTCTGTCCTACTCTGGCAAATTGGGTTTCGTAAAAAAAAATAAAATAAAAAAAAGCTGTGCTTAAAAATATGTTGTCTTCATGTTGAGGAGCTTTTATGATGACAGGAGGTTCACTCACTTGTCATGACTATATCGGGTAGCCCATTTCTGTTGTTGTTGGGAGTGGTAATGATAACTAATACCGGAAGATCATAAAGCTTTACATTTAGGATCTTAGCCATATTAAACAAGACACCATGTTCTCTGATTATTATTATTTTTTCCTGCACAAACCTTTAGCTGTAAAATACATATGCTGGAAACTCAGCGGTATTTATCTCACAGGGTTAGGGTTAGACTCCAGCATTCTGTGAATCCCAGTCTTAAATAGAAAAGGCAGGGTTTTTCTGCAGAAGCTTGTTTTCTGGCCTCATGTAGCAGCTGCCAGACAGACTGATGTAATAGACAGAAATGTATTTTCCCCAGGAAATCAACCTATGTATTGAAATGATATGACTACTGGTATCTTCACATCTAAACTGTTGTTCTTAAGACCTTAATTTTGTGGCCAAGGCCAAACCCAGGTCAGTCAGAGCTGGTAGTACAAGCCTACTGCCTGTGCTGTCATTTCATCGTCTGTCCTCACTATTTATATGTCAGCAGCTATGCCCTCAGGCTGCGTCTCTTCACTCAAGGCTGCTTCTGTGTTGTAACGCCACACTGCTAAGATAATGGCATTTACATCCATGTAGTGGCCCTGCTGTCCCTTAATTTGGGTTCTGGCCTATTTTTCAGGACAGAAAATTTAGGTCAGTCTTGATGCCTATGTGACTGTCTCAGACCATTTATCACTGCAAGTCATGTAGTTCATCCAAGGTCTTTGTATAGACATACATACACATTTACACTTATGTCAGCGACCTTTCAAACCTTCCTGTCCACTTCTGTTGTTGAGTGCATTTCCTAAAAATGGAATATTCCTTAATTATCTGGCTCAATGGAGCGAGATAAGAGTAGCCCTGTTGGATTGACATAATGATGTGGGAGAAACCTGTGTTTGTGGTCAGTCTTAATAGTTTAACATGCGTTATCGAACTGGGCCGCGGGACTTGTTCCTGACCGGGGATGAACTGGTCTGTTGTTGGTGTCAACATTTGATAAGAGTCTTGGGTGATTCCGGAGTGTAAACACGCTGTAACAGCAGCCACTTTGAACGACCTGAACACAGAGCACTGATCTCTTTGAAGCAAATATAGTCTTTATATTAGGCCTAACTCTTTTAACCAGTAAAATGCCAAATGTTCACTGGTTATAGTTTCTCGAAAATGAGCATTTGCAGATTTTATTTTCTGCTTGATTGTAGATTCAGTTTCTTTCAAGTTTTGGGCTGTTGTTTGGTTAAAGCGAGCAATTTTCACAATTTTCTGCCATTTTATAGACTAAATGATTCATCGATTAGTATGAAAATTTGATAATGGAAATAATTGTCGGTCTCAACTCTAATGAGGCATTTTGTAGTTTAATCTCTCTGGAACTACAGTTGTTAACCTGGGTACTGTGTGAATGTGGATGACAAGGAATTAAAGCTTAGACAACAGCCTGAAATTAATTTGTCCAACGCAGATGGAATGTGTTTAACTCACGTGAAACACAAGGGGTTGTGTGTGAAAGTGGGTGTGGTTACATCCACACGTCTTAACCTAGTCCTGTCTGCTGAATTAATTGTTGGCTAGTCACATTTTTTCAGTTCCCAAAGAGATGCTTTATGAAATGCATTGTGAGTACTAGTGATGCAAATTTCTGAGTTAAGAGATTTAAGGAGAGACAATGGAGCATCCAGTATCTTAGTCACAGCATTTTATTCTCCTGAACTGTCACTTTAACAGCTTGAAACAGGTGGCCCTGGCTCCAGAGCTCTGTTTCTGATGAGCAGTCACTGACCACATTAGCCTGCCCAGTGTTTGCTTGTTTGTTTGTTTGTTGTGTCCTCTTTCTTTTCTCCTTCTCCTCTATCCACTCACCCCCAACGGGTCGGGGCAGAAGGCCGCCCACCAAGAGCCGGGGTCTGACGGAGATTTCTTCCGTTAAAGGGAGTTTTTCCTCCCTGCTGTCGCCAAGTGCTGCTCAAGGGGGATTTGTTGGGTTTTCTCTATAATAGTGTAATGTCAAGGCCTTACTATGTAAAGTGCCCTGAGAAGATTGTTGTTGTGAATTGGTGCTATACAGATAAATACATTGAATTTAATTGAAACCAGTTAAGCCATTTATCCATATAAAGATAAAACTGGAAACATTGGGAGAATAGAATGTGGATGGATGTGTGGAGTTTTTGGTTCTTTATCCCTTCGTTAGGTTTCTTCAAAACCTTGTATTTTTTTTTTCCAGTGAA
>NW_018128000.1:130491-191750 GCF_001952655.1 Monopterus albus
CCTGCAGAGCTTTGAGAACCCTGTGAACGTGTATAGGATTAGGCACTATTGTACGCCTTTAACAGATACAGATGTATTGTCATCCCTGTGGAAAGATGGGCTGACTGACTGTCTGACTGCCTGACTGAGAGCTGTCTGTCTGTCAACCTTTGCATCTGAACTTCAAATCACAGCTCTGCAACACTGAGCATGTAGCCGCCAAAGGCAAGGCTTTACACTGTCATCAGCACCGCACAGCTGCCTCTGGGTGCTGTGCCATATGACATTAACTGAGATCGATCCTCTCCACACCTCAAGGAGCTGCTGTGCTACACACGATGTTTTCTCTGATGCTGCAACTACCATCTCAAAGACTAGAAAAAGAACTCTCCCCTAAGCATGTGGAACTGATTGACAATGACCTGATCAGCAGCTTACTTCCTTAAAGATCTCACAATTGTTCTGGAAAGTTATTAGGTCACACCATACTATATTCAGGGTATATTTGAATGCACTTGTGCCTGAGAGATGTTTATCAGAAATTAAGATGCTTTGTTACAAATCAAATTCAAATGAAATGTCCGCACACTGCACTGGAAGCTCCCGGCAAATTTAATAGAGCAACATTATAATAACGGAGAATTTTGTAAATCATAGGCAACTGAACACCACAAAGCAGAGCAGGAAATAAAAGACACAAACACATTCATCACTCAGGTGGTTGCAATCTGCATAATTTAAAGGCCAGAGAAGATAAAACTGTCTGGGGCTCTTATATGGGAACAAAGCATGACTCTGTGGAGAGGGTAAACATGTGCAAGATATTAAATCTAATCTATTAAAAATGTGATTATTCAGTGTTTTGGTTCTCCCATCGTTTTCTTCTGACTGAAAAACAGGTGGCTCAGATGGTAGAGTGGGTTGCCCACTAATTGCAGGGTTCGATCCCCAGCTCCTCCTTTCCACATGTTGAAGTGTCCTTGGGCAAGACACTGCACCTCCAGTTGCTCCCAGTGGGCAGACCACCAATTGTAAGGTGCTTTGTTCCTTTAAAGAACTTAATTCCATCTCTGCTTTGACTCTTTTTCTTTGTCATTCAGGGAGAAGTATAGAAGCACTGCATATCCCGTGTATGATCTCCCTCATTTATTTTGTTTCTCCAGATTTAGTGAGGATTTCTCTTAAGCTGATTTTACTGTAGCTGTTGTTTGATATTTCTCCTAAGGTGGGGTTTAGTAGAAAAACTTAAGAACACTTAAATTAAGACTAATTTACTTCTCAAGAGACAAAGGAAAGCCAGTTGTGAGGACCACCATTTTTCTTTGGGAAGGTACCATTTTCTAATACGAGATCACGCAAAAGATCACTGATTCCTTTTGACAATAACAGCTTGCAACTATAACAATTATTCTTTTCCCACGCATACAAACAACCTCAAAAGTCTCCACATGGTTGCAGGTAAAAGGTAGCTTTAGGTGGGTTTCTCTTTTGGTACAGGTTGGTCTTTTTATGCATATTAGCTTAATAATAGAGTTGTTAATGTACTATGCCTTCATAGATATTGTTTTTGACTGAGGCAGATGGTTGGACCATATGGAGAGAAATGTATGATTACATGAAGAAATGTTGGGTTTTCTGGTAGAACCGCCAATGACCTGTGTGTTTCAATCAAAACTCTCTTATTTCCCCATAGATTTGGAAATAAACATTTAAATGGATTTCAGAATTCCAATTGCATCTCAGCCTTTAGGAACATAAGGACTTGATTTCCACAGCAACTCAACGTCATACGGTGCAGAAAAAGTTGGAGAGTAGTCTGTTTTGGGAGACGCTGGTGTGTGTGTGTGTTTTTCTTAGCTTAGGAAGCTAACCCCCCCCCAAACAAACATGCTGTCTGTGTGTTGTGTTGAAGAGGCAGTCATGTGGAGCCGGTGTTTGACATAATGTTGGACCAGTATGGAATCTGACTGGGAATATCAACGCTGATGTGTGGTGATACACAGAGACTGTCACAAAGGTTGCATCCATATGCTGTGCCACTCATTCGTGAAGCTGTGAAATTGGGTTGCATCCCAACTAGCCTGGAGACAGTAGCGCTTTCACTTCTCTCTTTCTGTCTGTCTCTCCCTCTCTACAGCTCGTCTCTCCCCCTCCCTCTCTCTCAGCTCATCCTGCTGTAGCATTTTTCTCACATAGCTGGGAAGATGGAACAACTAATGTGGCATTAATAGGGTCACATCATCTCCATGCAGCTCTTTCTTTCTTCTTCTTCCAGTGAGGCTGAGGCTGTTGTTTATCTTCTTCAGATGTAGATGTAGAAGTGGCTTAGAAATCCCCCAGGCCAGCATCTCTCACATGTGAAGCCTGCCAGTTGATTTTTTTGGCAGGTAAAGCAAGCTGTACCTTAGAGGTTATTTTCTTTTTGTTTATTCAAATTTTCAAGTGTTGGAATTAAATCTTATCACTCCTTTGTGAATCTAGACCTATTTACAGACCCCAATCTAGATCAATGTTGACTTGTGCCTATATGCGTGTGTCTGTGAAACGTAATTGTGAATCTGTTGTAATTCAATCCAGGTAACGTTGGACCTACCTAAGGCCTTCATGATCTCTGTCAGTCACTAGTCCTCATTTGTATCAACATAGTGTGACCAATCAAGTATTAGTAAACTTAAGGAGCATATCATTGCTTCAGACGTTTTTCTTTTCTCAAAGACCTCCGCTCACTAAATCAGCATGAAATGTAATGCCATTTGCAGTGTGCAGCCTGAGATTTATAGGCAAAGGGGGAAAAATGTCTTAAACGTCTGTGAGTGTGCTCTTCTTTCTGCTGGCCTTTGAAAGATGCCAGTTAATCTGCTTACTCCTTTAATTGTGAGTGGAGGGGTTGGGCCTCCTCCCTGCCAGAATAAGGCTACTGATCCAGAAGTAAAACGATGACCACCACAGTTATTCCTTCCTTCAGGTTTTGCAACCCCCTCAGTTCTCTTTAGCCACCCCTCGTCTCCTCCTCCTCCACCATGCCCTCCCTCAGAGGAAAAAGCTCCTTGTTCTGACAATAGACATTTTTTGCCATATGTTGGCTTGACATCTTCATCAGGTTCACAGCAGGTTACCTTAGTTAACTTTCACTCCACTGCCTGATGGGATTTTCTCCCTCTGTTTCTCCAATCGGCCCAGGCTCAAAGTCTAGATGGCCTCCAAGGCAGGGTCCTTCCAGCTCTCTGTCCACAATGGCCGTATTGTGGACGATTGGTAGCGGTAGCTTCCTCCCGTTACTGCAAACAGGCTAGTGCTAAAACAATGCTTTTGTCCGGGGGCATATGAGGGGGGCCTAATCCACTGCACACTGTGAAATAAATCTCTCTCAGAGATGTGAGAGTGAGCGAGAGAAACGGAGTGAATGAAATCCTTGCCAAGAAGGTTAGAGTGCAGCAGTTTAACCCCTGGCCAAGAAAGAGGGAGGAGAGGAGGCAAAGGGAGTGAGAGAAAGGAGGAACAAGGAGAGGCAGGCGCTACATCCCTTCATCTCCGTGGCACGGATGGAGGAGAGGGGCTGCCGGTAGCTTTCACAGCCTCTCTTCTCACCAGAGGAACTGCTGTTCACCATATGGGATTTGGCCTCTCTTAACAAACAGGCCTCCTATTCACTTGCAACGCACATTCAGTTGTTGGTGGAATAAGGTGAAAAAAGTGCATTTTTTATGCCTTTAGAACACTGGATGGCCATGAGGGCTCTAAGTCTGTGTTTGATTCACATAGTATAGAGAATTATAAACCAGAGGCTTTTATCTAAATGTGTATTCACACTGGATTTAGGGTTAGGTCTCTTTGTGTTTTACTGAAGTCTTTCTCAGTTTAAAGCCAGAACCATGCATTCATGCCCCTGTTACTTAGCTGCTAAGGTGATCCTATAGAAACAGTGTGCACAAACATAGGCCTCTGTGCCATGGGAGTACTTCATGTTTATCACACGGATTTTTTTCCAGCAGTTTGCAGGCAATTTTCTATAAAGCTTTGTGCCATTCAAAGTAAGTTGGGTTTTGCTTTAATGTTAAAATGACTTAAAGTTGAATAGCTTGCCGTGTTGAGCTGGGCAGTGTGAGGTTTCTGACACACTAGTGTTGCATGCCAACTTTTTCTTCCAGCCAGCAGCATTAGGGCAGCATTAGGAATGACATCCTCTGCCAACAGCTTCTTTATAGCCTACTTGGAAATCCCAAGAAGCATAGATTTATGCCAAGATGAAGATGCCAGCATTTTTCATTTTTAGCCTACTTGAAAGTGCCAGTAGACACATTTATGCAGAAATCGAAGAAATGAGAGATGACGGGGTAGGCTTTGTTTCTCTCGTGTTTTAGTGCACGTATAGCTTGCTCATTTATTCTGTCTAATCCTGTCACGTCTACTGATCCACCTGAGTAGGTAGGGAGAAAGTGGGGTCAGTTGAGAGAGGCAGAGGTGTGGCTCCTCTTAGGCAGTCCATCCATCTCTTCCTTCACTTCATCCCTGATCCTCCCACTTCTTGCCTTATTGCCCCGCTCTCAGTTCCCAGCACCCTTCACCTATTTCCCCTCCTTTCCCCTTGCTCATTCTCCTCTGACTTGTAAAGACAAGCATCTCAGGAATATCCTAAACATTGATTTTCAACCACCACCGCCCGCTCTCCCCAGTATCTGTGTCACGGCTCAGGGGCTGCCTTCACGCTGCCCCCATTGTGACTGTTGGAGGTCAGCCACATTTGAAGCCCTCAGGGATCAATGGACATGATACTGTACAGTAAATATTCACTCCCGAGCTTGCTGTCTATCTGTAAACTTGCATGTACTTGTACATTTGCACACAGACACACATGCACTGTGCAGACAGGGGCCAATGGTCACTCCTTGAGCTTGTCGTCACATTTGCCCACCTCCATTTCCTTGGGTGTGAATGGAGGAATCTAACTCTGGATAGGTGATTTCAATTCAATTCTCACCCATTGGATCTATTTACACTCCACCAGGGTGAAATATGCTATAGGTTGTTTTCCCCTTGTCACTCTAGCTGCCATTGGTGTCATATCCAGTGGACTGTTTCTTGTACTGTTTGCAAAAACTCTTTATAGGTTTTATCAACTGTAGAAAATACAATAAACACATTTTGAATTCTTTGCGTTTTGGCTTTGATGGAGATGCTGATGTCTGTCAAATTAGTATATTATACAAGCAGGCCTTACAGGGCATAGTTAGCAGTATCCCCAGTTTGTGACTCACATGTATTACATACACTTGAGTCAGTGATATTGTAGTCTTCTGTGAGCCCGCAAAATTGCTGACGGTTTTATCCCTGTACCGTTGTTTCATAACACTAACCCAAATTCTGAAGGTATTTCCTGTACCTTCATTGACTTAGAACAATGCTGACTCAAGATAATCTGGTCCTGTCCAGGAAAAATGTCATTTTAATCAGTTTCTCAGCCATGTTCATTTGTTTGACATAAACAAAGATGGCGACAGGAAATGATGTCATCACTCTGGCTTTGTGTGAAAGCGGCATGGCCATTGATTGAGGCAGACTTTCACGAAAAATGAGAAAAGATGTCATTTCCTGTCGTCATCTTTGCTTAACTGAAAAGAATTTTGTTTACCTGAGAAACTGTCAAATTGTATTTTTGATATACTGATTTTGATATTTTAGTTTTTTGATTCATTAGAGGAGTTTATGAGGATTTGGGAACTACCTTCAGAATTTGGGTGGGTGTTCTGAAACAACACTACAGGGTTAAAACAGTTGGCAAGTTTTAATTTCACAGGTTAACTAAGGATTATCTCTGACTCGAGTATATGGGTAGCTAGATTAGCAGGACAGGTTTATGCACAAACAGGTAGCAGGCAGGTATATGTATAGTCTGAGAATTTATGCCAGAAATAATTAATTTATTTTATATTAGCATTTGCCAAACATTTAGCTTGCTGAAGTGTCCTTGAGCATGGCACTGTTTTCCCGGTTGTGGAGCTTCATTTTCGTGTTCATTTTTATAGGTGTTACATTGATGTTAGTTGTGTGTATCTGTTTGTGTGTTTGCTCGTGTTTATGTGCACATGCCTCCATTTGCTAGTTTGCTGGTGTTTTTTCTGGAAACCCTGTGTCTCCAACTTTGTCATCTTTTATTGTACCTGACAACTAGTCTGTTGCTTGCTGAAAATTCGGACCTTGCTAGCAAACCAAACACTTATACAGTGCACTCATAAAATCCACAAAATGCCAGGTCTCAAAATGTCCACATCATTTGGGCAGCAGCCATGGTACTGTGCGCTGTCACTGTCTTTGAAGTCCAAGCATTGAAAAGTTCTGATGCCATTTAAACTCAGCAAAATATGAGCATCTGTGCCTCAGATATTTTTATGTGCTCAAAATAAAATGGTTAAGTACAAGCGTTTGTGTGTTTCACAGCTGACATTGGTATTGGAATTGTATTTCATTTGGCCAGTGTCATTGAGCTCTAGTGTGTGTGTTTTTGAAGAAGGGGAGGGTGGATTAACTGGTGCAGGATCTGTCATGGTGACATTTGTGTCCCCTGGCGGAGCAGCAGGGGTCCTCTTTACCTCTGTAACCTTCAACTTTCAGCCTTAACCCCCCCTCAGGCCCCCTCTTGCGTCCACCACACGCCCAGCACGTCCGAAGGGAGGGATATACAATGCAAGACAGTGAAAGAAATAAAAAAAAAATAAGGGGGGAGGAGTGAGGGTGCAGAAGTGAAGAAGACAGACAGCTGCAGGGGAGGGCGGAATGAAGAAAAGGAAAGAAGAAATGAGGCTAGTATGGGAAACTGAGAGCAGAGAAGGAGAGCAGAAATGAGGCAGAATGAAGGGAAAATGACAGGAATATGGAAAGGACAAGGTGGTAAAAAAATATAACCAAGAAGCAAAATGATTGGCAGAGAAATGTGGAAGAAGAGCAGAACAGATCGAGTAAGAGCCTATAGTAAAGGAAGGTTCTTGTTAGAGCTCTCACATGTCCTCAGTGGCATGAGAAAAGTCCTGTTGGGAGGTGTTATAAGTTATTTTGTATTACTGACAGACAAAATATTGAATTTATAGAAGTATGAAACAGTATTGCAGCAAATGTTGACAGCTTTTATCTGTTATTAGTCAGTTATAGTCATCTGTTATTCCTCTTTTAGTTAATCAGTTTTCCCTATTAATAAGTAATTTACTCAGGTGACTATTGTTTAATGCGGGGCACTGATCTATTGATCATTCTAAGGGGGATTACTGAAGCTTGTATTGTAACTGCTGGTAAAGGTTGCAGAATTGCATGGTTGCACTTACAGCTACACGTCGTGGTTTATGTTGAACATATGCCATTTATTGGCACAAATTTGCTGCAACTGCTGTCAGAACTTGATCTTGAAACTGGTCCTGCTCCTCCTCTCTGTATTGTCAACGTAAAGACCACTGGTTCAGCCATGCACATGGACACTGGCAGAAACATGGATGAGAGGGTTTTTCTTGGTGTTTGGAACCTTCCTTGTTTTCATAGCTATGCACACATACACAGCAAGAAATAAAAAAAATTTCAGTGTGTTCCCCCTTTCCACTTCTCTCCCGTACTTCCCGTCACTTTTCCACAGTCCTTTATCATTCCTCAGCAGCACTTCCCATCTTCTCACCCATTAAATCAGCATAAAATAGCCCTAACTGTGGCAGATCACAGGGTAAGGAGAAGGGGGTGGTTGGGGTGTAGAGCTTTGAGCTCTGTCGCTTTTTTTCTGTGCCGCTCTTTTCAAGATGGGAACCATGAAATTATCCAACAGGATTATGTAAGGCATCATGGATGGTTCTTTGTCTTGTCATCCGTTTTTCCATTGTATTCCTCTCTCTCATGTGTTAGCCATGAAGCTCCTCTACACAATTTGTGTTGTTAGATGTAAAGTAGTGGCCCCCACATCTAGCTTCATAAATATTCACATTATATTTTTTTGAGGATATGTTCAGGGCAGGATCATATCCAGCCCTTGTTAAAGTGGACATTGTTCAGTGAACGAACTCGTATACCTGTTGAACACACGGTTAGGCAGAAGCGGCGTGCTTTCACAAGCCTGTCCATTCCAGTGAACCTGACACATGAAAGCTCATCTCTTCACACCCTTGCTTTACCTGCTGAGGTCAAAGGGTGACCTTGGAGCTCTGGAAACCATGTTTACCAGAGACCCCTGTGGTCAGGCGCTGGCTGGGTGACTGCGTTCTTTTCAGCCATATGTTAAAAGCCTGAATTTGGAAGTTTAAGAAAGATGTTGCATGTTACAAGAGTGACACCAAAGCAGCAGCAGGCTGCCGCCTTATCAGGGCAAATTAAACGGTTAGTGGGTATGCTTACATTTGCTGTGTCAGATTTTTGGTGAACAGTGGCCATCTTCATTATAATACCAAACTTTCTCTAAAGGTTGTATTCCATATCTTTATTATTTATATAAACCATTAATAACTTGCTATCAATTCTGAATTAATTGATGAATGACCATTTTTAGGTTGTGTAGGACTGCAACTAATAATTATTATACTGTTGATCAGTAACTTAAATTATTATTAATCAATTAGTATGTAGTCTTGTGTCTTGCATGTAGATATCATCTCTCAGTGCAAAAAAATCTCTCTCAAAAAAAAAAATCACAAATTATAATGCTAAACATTTAGCTTAGGGTTTACCTTTACCCCGGCAAATATCCAGGCTTGTTTCAATGTAGGAATAATTAAGCAAATAAACAGGAGGATGTGTTGATGCAGTTTTAAATTGCATGATTTGGTGTATAATATAAGCTATCATATCTACACTGAGAATATAGATTTGCATATTTACAGCACGTACAGCCTAGACATTCTCTCTTGTCTTTCACCGTGTGCTGCTCTGAGTGTGTGCGTGTGTGTGTGTGTGTGTGTGTGTGCGTGCGTGTACAGACTTGCAGCCGCCACCCTTGCCCCCACCCCGCTCATTAATATGTATGTGTTCTGAGGCAGCTAGCGAAGACAGTGTGTTTCTCACCCGCTGATTAATGCTGTCTGTCAATTACCTCTAGATCCAACCGTGCTGTGGAGCTTCCCTCAGGACCACACAGACCAGGTTGGAACACTCTCTCTCTCTCTCTCTCTCTCTCTCTCTCTCTCTTGCTCCAAATCTCTCTCTCTCACGCCTTCAGTGTTACAGACAACCTCTACCTCCTCCTCTCCCATCTCCCTTCTTTTCCTAATGCCCTCACTCACCCTGCCATCCTGTGGTAACCTCCTCCAAAACCTATCACAACCACTACCACTCTCCTCCTCATCCCTATCAGTGCTTCCTCTCCTTCTCTCTCCTCCTCCTCTCTATCTCTCTCTCTCCTCCTCCTCCTCCTCTCTGTCTCTCTCTGTCTCATTGTACGTCTGCTGCTGGTAATGAAAAGCAGTGAGCAGGTCTTCAATACCTGTAACTGACGAATCAGTAATTATCATGCAACCGTGACAGGAATGCACACCTTTGTTTTCCCCTTTCGCTTTCTCTGCCTTTGTATCTTCTGCTTTCTTTCTCATTGTCCTACTCTGCCTGCCTCCTTTTGTTGCACACTTATAGCATTATGGGGTTCATTTTCAATCTGAAGGCAAAATCTGCAGTTGTTTTGCAATACTTTGTGGCACGCTTTGTTCTTCCTATACCAGCCAGAGGTACGTATTGAAGAGTTAGATATACCTTATGAGTCTGTATGGCTGCAGTCTTTGACATGGGTAAGAGTAACAGTATATTTTTTGGTTATCATTTCTATTGATTATGATAACACTACTCACCAAAGAAATAGAGGAGATTTGCTGCTGCATGAAAGTTAAAAACTCAGATGATCACAGGTTGTAAATAAAGCAGCAGTTTGCAACAAGTCAGATTATCTAAACCACTTTATTTGGAGATAAAACTAAAAGGAAGTCTATGCCTTTATTCTTGTGTACGCACAACAGTGGTAAGTAGTGTAACGTTTAACTAGCAAGTGAATCTGAAACCTGTAATAAATGTGTACAATGGAGAGTTTTGATAATGTTTTACAATTGGCCTGTGTTTTCTCTAGGGATGGACTGATCTTAATAGCATCAGCCCCAACTCATACCTGAAGTCAGAGTTTTTGCTATCATTGACAGTCATAAAAATGCATAAAAACTATCCCAGTAAATTGCACAGAGTGAGGTTAAAAGATTTCACATCAGAGAAAAAGAGAGCACTGGAATCAGATTCATCATTAAAGTCCGCTGAAACCCTGAGCTGTGCAAGAATTAGTATGAGGTAAAAAGTTGGATCAGTCGATCCAATAGTTTCCTCTTCCAGATCAATTTTTGCTTTTTCAGGTACTGTTTGAATGCTTTTGTTTATTGCCCCATCTGACTTCTTTTTAATGGTGTCACTGTAAACATGATGAGTTATCCTTTGGTGGAAATGATGGACAGAGCTACAAAATAACACCCAAGTTGTCATAAACCTGAATTAACCTTTAAGCCAATCAGCTCAGGAGGACGGCATCAACACTTTGGAGTCATTTAAATTGGATGAAAATGCTTCTTATTTAAAAAGCCTACTCTTCACTCTTGGAAAAAGACACGGTCTCAGCAGGACGTCTTTGTTTTCTCTCTGGCTTCACCTTCAAAAAAAAAAAAACACCAGTCAAGATCAAACTTGAGTAAAAACAATCACACAGGCTGTAATAATATGTGTCTTAATCTCTGTTGTGCACGTCACATCTGTGAGTAGATTAGACTGCTTCATTCTCCTGTTTTTGCTCCATCATGTGATGACTCCATACTCCCTTTTACCCTGCCCATTCATTCCAGCAGTTAGCAACTAACAATGGAAAACTTCCTGGTACTACTGCTACTACTACAACCTGGCTACAGGTTCACGTGTCAGGCTGCCTTAAACTGTTGGCCACGTCTCTCCAGTTTCTTCTCCAATATAGGTCTTATTGTGCAGACACGTTGCTTGCAAGAAACCGAAGCTAATAATCATTAACGTGCTGTGCACTGTGCACAACAACTTAAAGTCTGAATCATGTAAATGAGCAGGATGAGCAAAAGCACAGCCCTGATCTCTTCTTCTGCCATTGTTGTTTTGAAAGCAATAATGTTACTGGTGGGCTTTGCGTTTCTGATGTGTGTGTCAAATGTTACACTAGATGTCACGTTAAACGTCATGGCTCCAATACCGTGATGCTGGTATCTGTGCTAGCCTTTTTTATGTTCAGTGTGCATAGGCAAAGCTGCCATGAAGAAGGGCCAGGTTAGCACCGATATAGTGGAGTATTTGTCTAAAGAGTGCTCATGACTCCTGCTCTCTGTTGTTTCTCAGGCAGTGAGTGAGTGATTCGGTAGTGACAGTTCATCTAGGAATGGCAAAAGAATGGCAATTTGACAGAGAAAGAATAGACAAGATATACAACACATTGTAGCCAATAGCAGCCACAGGACAAAACAGGACCCCAAGCAAATCACTGGACAGATGACTGCAGCAGCCCATCAGGGAGGAAAGAAAAATGGACAAGTAAAAGAAAAAAACCCGAGAGAAAGACAACAATATGCATGTAGGCTAACTATCTCTCAACACAGCAACCAAGCCAGCGAGTTTAAACATCTCTCCTGCCTCTCTGATCCACTTTGAGGAATAAACGGGCTTGTAGAAAGATGCTTCAGGCGATGTCTGCCTGCCCCACAAGAACCAGAGCATACTATCAGAGTAAGAGGTAGAGGGAGTGAGGGAAGGAGAATGTGAGAGAAGAAATTACAGCCTTACGGAGGCAGGCACAGGAAACCGTAGTGATGGGAGAGGAATAAAAAGCAGCCGAATTGAAGAGAGATAAAATAAAAAATAAAATGGTGTAAACGTAGTGTATGTGTTAACATGGGCCTACCTTGTTCTCCTTCGGCCCCCCACAAGCTTACTTTTCTTTCATTTTGTTGTTGACCAGATCGTTTGTGTGGATAAGATGGCCCTTAAGATGGCTAGTTAGCGTGCTGTGTACAGAGGGATTGGCCGTTTCCCCTCTATACATAGACTGTATTCACAGGCCTCATTACCAGGATTAGGACTCCTTTCCTCTTTTGTGAAGCTGAAGGCTGAGGTCCTCTGTAGCTATAGTCGCTGTCTCTTTCTGTGGCCTGAGCTGGCCAGCATATGGCAGCAGCAGCCAACAGTCTCCGCACAGGGGCTCAGAGCTCAGAGCAAGGCCTCCTTTTGTTTAGGCCGTTATTGTTGCTCAGCGTAATGACATTTGTAGGCCGTAGGATCAGGGTGGAGGGGTTAGTCTACCCCAGGGGAGAAGCGGAGAGAGAGGGAGACAGAAAGAGAGGCGAAGACATGCAGACAGACAGGAGTGTGGATTATGGAAATATGAATTGATTTTTTTTTTTTTCAGTTTTGTGGTAGAATAGAAAGCTCAAAGGAGAACAGACTGCAGGCTGGCTGGCACGCCAGGGTGGTGCTGGGGAAATGTGAAGTGAGAGCTGCTTGCTCCCTCATTCTCTCTCTCTCTCTCTCTCCTGTTTTTCTTTTTACCTCCTGCTCCTGCTATTCCTCCCTCAGCCCCTGAGACTCTTGATGCCCTGGTCATCGGCAGATGCCACTTGGATACAGAGGGAAAGATGGAAGAGAGGAAGAGGGGGAGGGGAGGAGAGAGGTGGCTAAAGCATATATTTGAATCGGAAGAAGGGCTTTTTTTCTGCAAATGAAGCGGACAGATGGAAATCTGTCTGTTTCCTCTCAGATCTCATCCCAAAGTCATGGAAAAAACCACAGCAGACAGAACACACAAACATGCACGCATGCATACTCGCACGGAAAATGGTTCTGCTAGTTAATTCTACTGTAGCTAACCACAGTGTGGTGTGCGCAAGTCCTACTTCTCTATAAAAAACAGAGGATAAAATGATAAACACTCAGCAAGTTCCACAAATAGTTGATCGTTTTGAAACTTATAGACAGTGTAGGTAACGCCACAGTATATAAACAAGTTGCTCCACCCACCCTTAACCTGCTGCGCTTCTCATTCCACAACATACAGCCAAACATGTAAAGCTAACAGCCTCCAAGAGTAAACGATTTATTTCTTAACCTTTTTCATATGCAGGTTTGCCTCTCTGTTTATTTATTCAGTTAGTTTTGGTGATGTTTGCTTTAGAATTTTATGCTTATAATTGCACATTTCTTCCCAGAATTAGCTTTCCTTCCCTAGTTTACCCTGCAAATCATTCACGTACATGCACCCACATGCACAGAGAGAGCAATACCATTGTTTGTTTTCTTGGGTTACAGTATCATTATGTGTCAACATATCAATTTAGTAGAGCCTCACAGATCTCCTGTTGATTTTTCTCTCTTTGCCATCAGTCCAGGCTTTTTGTTCCCCAATCTCTTCTGTCCCCCTTTTATCTCTTGCTCCCTGCCGGTTCATCAGCCTTTTTCTGTCAGAAAAGCTTATTTCATATTTCATCTCAAAAGTCACTGTTGCAGGAAATAGCAAATTACACACAAACTGCATTTCTTTTTTTTTCCCGGCGGCCTGGTTGGAGCCTAATATCCAGAGAGAAATAAAGGAATATTGAATTATGAATAGATTTTAAGAAAGGTCTACTCCCAGCTCTGAACTTAAGTTGATGTTAACTCTGCCTGGCCATTCCACACATTTTAATGGGGAACCTTTGATCTTCCTGCCGCTTACTGCACCAAATTGACTATATAACATGCTGTTTTTCATTTATGCCAAGGCTTCAGTTGGTGTGATTCAGTACTAAAGTTAAATATCTGTGCTTTGATACGGACACATACATTGCTATGAATAATCAGTTTGTAATGTTTAATGCATTACAGGACCTATGTTGTGAAGTAATGTATTTTCCACTTTATTGTATATGAGCAATTTTCTTGTGACTTCCTACATTTCCCAGTCTGCCATTTTGATGAGCCTGTTGCGTTCGGAACACTTTTGTGGTGAAGAGAGCGTTCCATGTAGAAAAGACAGCATTTCCCCAGTTGAGGAAAACTCACATGCTCTTTATTTCAGACTTGCAGTGTTTTGATGCTAAATTGCATTTGGAAAATGTGTTATCTTTGCTTCATCTCTGATAAAGGTCTTCTTTTTGTTACTGCAAAACAAGCAGCCTAGAAGCTCTTGCCCTTTGATTCTGTTGGATTGACACCAGTGTCTGATGTTTACAGCAGGTGTTTTAGATGGTAAAATATCATATTTGCTTGTATAACACTTCACAGTAGCAGTGCAGTCAGTGTCTTAGCAGAATGTCATGTCATGTGCCTTCGGTAAATCACACACAGGAATAAGGCAAATATAGCAACAGCGGTCCTGTCTTTGTGCACATTTAGTTTTAACCACTGCCACATTATTTTGAGATGCCATGACTTTAGGCTAAACTAGATTTGTATGCTGTTCACGTTGTCCTATATATCCATCTCTGCTCTAAAGCTTGGTGTCATCAGCCAGACAGAGAGGGAGGGACAGACAATGAGAAAGAGAAGAAGAAAGACTGAGGGTCTCTCGAGGCTTCAGCCTCAGTAGCTCTGAGTGTTGCTTTGACACTTGCTCCATCAGGACAGGCTGCCTGACATGCTGTGATTGGTAGCCACAGCTCTGTGGACTGGTCCTGGGTGGGGGAGGCAGGGAGGGTGCTCCTTGGAAGAGAGGTCTGTTGGATGAGTGAGGGGGCAGTGGTCTGAGGGACTGAGGTAAAGGAGAGGACCTGGTAACATGATTGGTGGCTTCAGCCCTGAGGGAGCTGAATGTTGACCCTGAGGAGGAGAGGTGGTAGCGGGTGAGAGAAGTGATGGAGAAGTCAAGGTTGGTGTGAGGAGGTACAGTAGCATGGGGCCAGAGATGCTAACTTCCTGACAAGACAATGATATGTGGCCCTCAGTTGAGACCTTGTATACCACCCAAAGGAGGCAGCAGTATAGAAAAGCAACAGTTGTATAGGGGAAGAGGTGGACGTACTGTAAGAGTGGAGAATGTAAAGTAGATGGGTTTAAAAAGAGATGCATGACAAAAAGGGTGACATTTAAGGTGGGAAGGAGGTGAAGAAGTCATGAGATTGGAGGAATAGGAAGTAGAAAGATGATGGCAAGGTGAGAGACGTGCGGAATGACAAAATAGGAAAGTAACTGAGAACAGTGAAAATCAGAGAGATAGCGAGCAGTTCGGAGAGTTAGCAGAGTGAAAGTTTTACAAATGCAGTGTTGTGTTCGCAGAAATCCAAAAATCTGCATTTTTTAAATGTTGTGTAATTTTCACAACAAAAAACTGATAAAGTTGTTTCCATAACCAATTTGTCAGGCTTGTACCGATCAGTAGTAAAGTAGGTGATACCCTCAAGGACATGTATGGTCAGGTTTCTGTAGACTGAGTGTGGTTGACAGAAGAAGGCATGGGTTGGTTGATAGCAGTAAAGGACAGAAGAATGCTCACAAGACTGTTCACAAGGACAAAGCCAACTTCCCCAACTTCCCCCAGAAATACAGGAGAGAGAAAAGTAGTGATGTTTTGTGGCAAATGGGGAGGGATTTTGTCAGCTCTTTGGGTGCTGCTGCAGTCTGTTATATGAAGCTGTAATATCAAGGCACAAGGTGTGGGAAGATGAAAAAGATGGAAAAACCTTTTGTGTGTGTGTGTGTGTGCACGTGTGGAGAGGCATAGGCCTAAGTGTTTGTGTGTGTGTTTTGTGTAGGTGTGAGCATGTGTGTGTCTGACATCCCAGTGTGTCACAGGGTTTCGTCTTTCCCCTTCACTGCACCCTGACAGCAGTGTCAAACAAGGCCTCATATGATCTGTGTATGTCTTTGAGAATATGTGTGTATGTGTCTGGGTTGATAGTGTTTTTATTCTTCTCTCTAGCCATTTTCACCTCGGATCCCTGGGGTGTTCCAGGGTCTTGCCTAATGGACAGTCTCGCCCTACTGAGCTGGCCTTTGGCTCAGGCACTGAGCTGGTCGCCTAACTAGGGCCCTTTGTTGCTCATGGGTCCTGATTGGGCTGACCTCTGGGCTAGCTTCCTGGGAGAAGAAGGATGTGGAGAGGGAAGAGCAGAGCAGGGAAAGTGTTTTTACGCCCCGTTGCTCACATCTCTCCAGCATCACCCAGTGACCGGCAAAGAGAAAGCGGTGGTGTATTTGGCAGCGGAGCAGAGAGCTGTTGGCTGCAGGTGGACAGTAGTGGATTCAGTTACAGATGTACCTGTCCTGGAAGTCACTCATGGTATAAGCTAACTGCTCTTTGGCTCCTCTGCCATTCAGCTTCAAGGAGGAATTCTTTCAGTAGAAATGTACAGTCAGTGTAGTGTTTGAACTCAACTAGTTCTGCTGGTCAGATGCTCTATGTGCAGTATCAGTTGAGGTCATTTACAAGAGAGATTGTTGTGGAAAGCTTTACAAATGTGAACATTACACTTGGATTATGATGCTAATCTTGAAGATTGAAGGTCTGCTGAGTGTGCTGTACAATGATTAACAGGTGGTGATGCAACATTTTCAGGGTCTCAGCATTATAACATTTTAACACTGCTGCTAAACAACAGATGAAGGCAAACATTTTAAAGAGCTCATAAAAATAAACCCTCAAGCTTTATTCAAAGCCTTCTTTGTTTTGCACATACATACATGTAACTGCTGTTGTGGCCTGTTTGAAACTGTTTCTGGACACATGGCCACAGTAAGGGAACAGAGATTTTAGAATTGGGGAACAAGGAGATTGTTAGTCATGTGGTAAAACATTGTTCCACCTTTTTTGTTTCATAATGAATTCTTAAATTCTACAACCATATATCAGAGCTCCTCACTGGTTTCACTGTATTTGGACTTGTATGATGCTGCCGTGTATATTCTTAAAAATGCCACACTGGATTTGAGAATGCTGCCAAACACCCTTAGTATTATGGCTGCAGTTACAGTGCAAGATAGAGTGCATCTCCACTTGGAAACAGGTTGTCCTTGTCAACCAGGAAGCTTCTATTTACAGTATCAGCTGCCAGACTTACCCGAACCACATACCGCTGTTGCCAACAGAGCTATCACACATATAACGATGTGGCTTAATTGGCGTGCATTTTTCCTTAACTACCCCATACATGGCACAACCAACAGCGACCAGCCAGAGACAGATAGAAGCAACGGCAGAACAAATAGGGTGTTGTGTAGAGGGAGAGAAGGACAGAGAGAGGGAGGGGAAGGAGAAGGAGGAAGAGGAGGGTGCAGCGAGGACTTGACCCTCTCTGCTAGATTCCATGTACATCTGTCAATGAGATGTCCACAGCCAAATGTTTCAGAGCCAGTGTTGCACTGCTGCTCCCCTGCTGAGCTTCAACATACACACATTTTAAGTGTGTATGTGCGAGTGTGTGACGCCATGTGTTAGAGACGGACCCATATCAGGGTTCGTACAGTCGAACTAAGCCTGGTGGGAGCAGAAAGCTTAAAGAAGGAAATCCCCCCCTGGCTGCTTGGTACGGGCACACACACATGCGCTCTCTCTCTCTCTCTCTCTCTCTCTTTCTCCCTCTCCTCTTGGCACTTCATTAATGAACCCCCATGCTTGTATGTTTGGGGCATATGCAGCTCTCTTGGCCCAACACTCTGTGTGTGTGTGTGTGTGTTAAGGAGTGAGACATCTCCCCCTATCACATGGTAATATATTCAGTGGAAGATCTCGGCAGAGGCCCATCTGTGATATGTAGAAAGGACATCAGCAGGACAGGGTATTAGCACTGGAATAATGTGCACTGTTATTGTTGACGTCACATACTTATTCTCCAAGCAATATGCCCCTTCACCCCATAACATAAATACTTTGATTATGGAAAAGCAGAAAATAAATGACAGAAATATAATGGATGGTATGGATACCACCCCAGTGGAAGGTTGTTGTATTGGAGGTCGTTAATAGCTGATCGACAGGGAGTAGTTTAGGATGGGGTGTGGGGGGTATCCCTGTTGTTGATACAAATGATTAAATTCATTCCTACATGTGCATTGTAGCCTAGAGAGGAAAGCATTTTATCTCCCCTTGTTAAACCTGAGTAAGGACTGGAGGAACAGTGCTGGGAAATGCAATGGCTTCTGGGGAGCTAATTTCCCAGAGACGGTTATAAGGTGTTGAAGCCACTGGAAATGTGCTTTTGAGTGGTTCACAAGAGGCACAAGAAGCTGTGGCCTTCATTTTGTCTGTGTTTTAGGCATCTGTGATGTCCCTAAGGGTCCAAAAGCTTTGACAACTATCTTCAGCAAATAGGATTTCTTCTTGATGTAGCACATGCACATGTGAATATAAGAACACAGATACCTGTCAGGTGTTGGTATGTGCATCTTTCAACTTCAACACCTCAGAAAGAGGGGCTCTGCTAACGTGGGACCATTGTTAACCAAAATAACCCCCCTCACAGAGACACCCTGCACCGGAAGGGTCACTGGGAACAAAAACCTGGCAAGGGATTTTAAAAATCCAGAAAGACAAAACTCCCGCTTCCCTCTGCTATCAGCCTTGACAGAATGAGGAAGAATGTGAAAATGCAACGCCCCCGTGTCAGTTTGATAGTGCATCTCATCGGCTCATGTGCCCCTCCATCTCTCTCCATCACCCCTCTTCCCAGCTTCCCCCTCTCAAGCAGCTCTGTTGCTTTGGTCCTGCTCTGAAGGCCGTTCTTATTACCGGCACAGAGCGCAGGTCAGAATGGCAAGCCGGCAGCATACTATTAAATCCTAATGAAAGGAATCTCTGCAGGGTCTGAGGTCTGCAGTGACCAGAGAAAGCTGTGCCTCTGCCCATTGTTCTTCTGCTCCTCTCCTCACGATTCTGTAGGTTTTTTTTTTATTCCAGCTCTAAATCTAGCTTCTCCTCCATATCCCTTGTTTCTGATAGTGTGTCTGTCACCGTCTCTCTCACTCATGTTGTCTTTACTTTGCCTTCTTCTCTTTCTCTGCTTCTTTAAGTTTTAGTTTGTGTTCACATCAGATGGCATTTTAAATGTAGTTTTAACTTAAATAAATGTGTTCACCTACAAAATGTAGCTGTGGGCTCCTAGAGTAGTACACAGATCAGGACGCAGCCAGGTCCTGACACCTGGGCTTAAACCCTGGTTACCACTCTGTAAATGTGTAATCTCTGTGTAGCTCCGCTTTGCAGCTGCATTGTGAATTTCTGGCTAAAGTTGTTAGGACAGCAATATTAGTTTTTCATTTTCAGCATATCCTGTGAAGGCAAATTAGAATTGTCAGTGTGGTTTACTGGTACGCATGCCTTCCTGTGGTCAGGCATTTTTCAACTATAATTAGACTCATGCAACACTTCACCATATCTGCATTTATCTCATGAGGATAGAAAATAATTGCATTGTTTAGGACAATGCAGTGGATTGGTTAATGTTCTGAAAGCAGAAGTTGCTGATATAGATTGTTTGTTTGATACTTGTAAAGCATTGGATTAATATGCTGTAGTCTATAACATGATAGTAGATTAATCTCTTGTGCCTTTTCTTCATATTTATTGGTTATTGGAAATATGAAAAAGTACTATTATGGCAGGTATGAAGATCAACAAAAATGGAAAAATAGGACTTAGCCTGTTGTTTTGTTTGTCTCAGAGGAACAAAAATTGCTCATGTCATAACTAATGCTACCTTTATTTTTGGATTCACAGTTAATGTTTTTATTTCACATGCTCTATTAAGGCATTCAACATTTAAACTCCTTACTTTATCTCTCTTACTCTCCGTTTTTGTTTTTCTTAATATCGTTGCCTCTGTTTCTTTCAGTCTCTGTCTTTCTCATTAGTATCTCATGTAGCAATCTTTTGCTGGTGCAGTTTAGAGATCACTTCACAAACAGGAAGTTTTTCAGGAAGTTACTTGTTCTTAGAATATTAAAACATACTAACTCGCTGTGGTTTCCAGTAAACGCACAAATAATAGTTGACTCTTCATTAGTCACCTGATGCCAAAACTCTATATGAGCCATTTGTTTGTGTCTGTGTTTAATCACATTTGATCATAGTTTTAATCCACCAGTCTACCCAGTGAAGGTTTCATACCATCATACATTTTTATTCTGCATTATTTATTTTATTTCCTTCTCTCTCTAAAACCAAGGCTCAGCTGTCCTTGTGCCTTTACACATTGCAAATGAATGCATATCCATGCAAATTCCTAAAAAAGAAAGACTCAGAATTTGAATATTTTGCTTAAAGCTGCACCCAGGTCGACCCTGCCATTCGGCATTTGAAAGCAGTGTGTCTGTTTGAATACTGAGGATCTCTCTTTGTCATGTTCGCCAGAGGGGCTGGGTGAGCGAACCAGCACCGGCAGGATGGGCAGAGATCGGCTGGGTAGCTGCACACAGACAGACTAATTGGGAAAAGGGGGGCGAAAGGGGGGACGAGGGGTGTTGGTTGGGGTGAGGAAAAGGTGGGGTGTGTAGGAAGGGGGAGATGACGACAGGGGGTTTAGGAGGGCGGTGAAAGAGGACGAAGAGTGGGGGATGGAGGGAACGAGAGAGAAGGGAAAGAAGAGTGAAGGTGATAGAGAGGACAAGTGAGAGCGCGAGAGGAAGAGGTGAAGCAAGGGTGAGTGAAGACACCGTGGTGTCTGGTGCTGATGTGTTAGTAGCCCTGCTGACTGTGCCATTATGCTGCTGAAACGCTGGCTGGATAACCAGGGTCCCTGCGTGCTGCAAAGTAGCTTTGCACAAACTGGTTGTCTGCAGTTATTAAACATATTCAAACAGGAACTAGTATCTGAAAGTTGAAAGCATACCTTAGAATCCACCAGAGAAGACAACCGTTGAGGCATATTTTCTTATACATGGAAAAAAAAAGTGTCTTGACAGGTGTGATGTAATGTATTACCATTTTTCTGGAGCTTTCAAATGCATCTTGTGGTCTTCCTTAGTGGGTGGACTTGTCATAGTTTAAAAAAAAGGTCAGGGGCATCCTGGCTATTTAGGGTTATAACTATTCTGAACTCAGACCGAAAACAGTGCTACAATACAAAAACCACCAGACCAGAAGATGAAACCATGACACAGTTTAAAAAAACTCCCCGAAACCCCCAACCTGCTGCCACTGCTGCAGGTGTAGCCTGTTGACCTCTCATTGCATTAGTAATCTAACAAAACCCATTTTTCATTTCACAATTAACACTATAACACATGTAAATCATGAAATTGGTACTCTGCTCTTCTCTTTTCTTCCAAACTGAGGATGGTTTAATGCCCCCACCCCTTCACCACACAAAAGCAAAACAAAAAAAGGAGGAATGAACCGTGGAATTAGAGAATCTCTACACCCCTACTCGCTTTCATTGGGTGCAAAGTTTAGCTTAATGGATAATTAATTGGACTATGTGGTGTCATCCTCATCAGTGTTTTGCAGCCCATTGTAAGTGACAACCCATATGTATACTCTAAGGGTATATGTATTTGGCTTCATTTTGAACTGCTTTTGCATTGGTAAACATATAGCTTTTTGGTAGGAGGTGACCATTTCAGTAATTCCTTGAAGGACATGTAATATTCTGGCTTCACACTATACAAACAGTGGGTTAAAACTCTACATCTCCAGAGAGAGGGTATTAACCCGTTGGGGGGAAAAAAGATCATTCAGACTTGATTTGATCCATCTATTCCTCGATGACTTGTCCACATTGGCAGACATTGCTCTTCTATCCTAACTAAACTGAACTACACAGTGTAATTCACAGTTGAATCATCATGCAGATGCACAGATGTGAGGTGAACCAGGCCAAATTTTGTGAATGCATTTTACTAGCTCCCCAGCTTTAATTGATTTCCATTCATTTCCATATGGTATACAAACCGTGCTTGTATGGACTTGAGGTAGGTAATTCATCACAGTGAACATCTTGTCTACATTATTTTGAGTTATGTTATTTTTGTATGGTAATGCAGGCTTTTCAAATCACTCTGCACTTAAAATTGCGTTAGCACTAAGTAATAAATTAACAAAAAAATAAATAAAAGCAGATACAGTGTTCACTGTGATGGAGTATATGGTGAAAAGGATGACACAGTACAGAAAGCTTTGAAAACAACTGACAGTAATGTAAAGTGCATGTGAATTGTAGTAATGAGCTAACTCATCCAAAAACACAGATGTAGTCCTTTAAAGTCTGCTTCTAATATTGGTATACCTCTGAGGTACATTTACAGATTTGCCTGCCACCAGCCTCCATTCCTCCTAAAACTACTCCCTGTATAGCAGGCTCTGGGGGCCAGGCTGCACTGAACTAGGCTGAGTTACACTCGGTAGCCAGCTAGATTGATCTGGCTGCAGTAGCCAGGGGAATATAAAGCAGGGCAGGGGCTTAAAGTCTGAGTCCCCCCAGGGAGAAGTCCTTGCTGCATAGGGAGAGGGGCATGAACTGAGCTGCTTCTCCCCCCTCCCTCTCTTTTTTCCTCCCTCTGTCTGCTGTTCCGTCTGTCCATCGAAGACCTTCTCCATCTTGTGACATTCATACTTGTCAGTTTCTCTGTCTGCTTCCATCTTTCTCACCTTTTCTTATAAAAATTTTTTTTCCTTGTACTTTATTTTCAGCATTTTTCCACCCTCATTTCATGCACATTGCTCTACAACACTCCCCTGCCTCCTCCAGATTTGCAAGCATATGGAAAAGTGAATATTATTGCTCATGAAGTTCACACTCAATGTGAAAATCTGATGCTGAGCTTAGGATTTAATCCATTTATAGAAGACACTTTTTAAAAAAGCTGGTTAACATCATTCTGTCCAATTGCTGTGATCTAAACGCTGGTTTTTCCCTCTGTAGTGATGGCGAGTGGCCAGTGGCACGCGGTATGATGTGTCATGTGTTCAATCCCCCGTGTACCCGCTGTACACCTCAGCCATATATAGTTTAACCTGCCACACTTCTAAAAGAATCAGGGTAGAGCAGGAATAAAAGTGAAGATTAGGCCTATTTTTAAGAGTAGAAAAGCAAAGAGTGTTGCCCGGTGCTGCAAAGTTTTTCGGTCTTCCCTGCTGTATTGTGCTATTCTGCAGGGGCACAGTGCAGAGCTGCACAGTGCTGCTGTGTGCTGTTGTAGTGTTGTGGTGCAGTGATAGCAGGATCGTCCGCTGGGGGAACCCAGAGCATTCTGTCTCACTGAGTGATACCCCTGTCTCCACTCACGATAAACAGCACACACGCACCAGTGTCTGCCAAGCCCAGCCTAGCAGCAGATCTCTCCCTCACCCCCACCCCCTCGCAAAGCTGCAAATATATTAGCTGCCTCTTTTTCTTTTGTCTTGGGAAAATGGCAAGCAAGGGGAGAGTGAGTGTGTGTGGGTGGGGGGGGGGACTGTGGTGGAGGTGGTGTGGGACTTACTGTACTGCTGTGGAAGAACACCCCCCTTTGTGCCATTTCTGTTTAGAGATCCTGATGGTACAGGGCCCAGTCGGGGAGGGAGGGAGGCTGAAACAAAGCTTCAGATGCCTGTGTGTTACCAGTAATCCAGGTGTGAAGCAGGAAACAACTGACAGATGAGGAGAAGCAAGATGAATTGCATATCACACACAAGTAGTCTGTTTCATTGGTTAGTACTGAAACAGGTTTTATACTGTTGAGCTCATCCCAGTGACCAGAGACACACGTTCTTCTTGGTCTTTGGCTAAAAACTGTAGTTTCTACCAAATGAAATAGACCTAATGAAGATTTTTGACAGTGTGAAGTAGTGGATTATCCAGAGTAATGAAGACCCTGGGTATGGCATGTCAGTTCACAAAAAAACTTCCATGAAGCATGGTCTCGTCCTTGCTCCTCGGCCCTCAGAACTGTCCCCAAATGACTGGAATGACTTCTGGGTCAACTTAGGAGAGATCTTCTAAGAGACGTGAGATGTACCTCCTGATTCCAGAAAGACAGACAACTTATAAAATGCTATTTTTCAGTTCTGCGATAGTTCAAGTTTGTTGATTCCATTGTATTGAGATGAGATCCGTCTGCATAGCAAGGTACCGCTAAGTCTACTTGTACTGTGAGCCTGAATAAAGTCAACTCTCCTGACGGTGTCCAAAAACCATTGCTCACCAAACCATGCAAAAGTGTAGGACTAAACTTTGCCAGAGAACATGAAAAGAAGCCTGACAGCACAGTCTTTGGTCAAGTGGAAGAAAGATCTATATTTGGATCAGATGGGGTCCAGCATGTTTGGCACGGACCTGGCCAGGTCTCCTGTTAAAGTGGCTACACAGTGGTGAGTGTGAAACATGGAGGTGGGAGTGTGCTAATATGAGCTGCATGAGCACAAAAAGGTCTAGGCGAGATGACATTTAAAGATGGCACTATGAATGCAGGGTTGTATACATAGACTGGATGAACAGATGACTCCTAGTCTCAAGAAATTTGGCAGGAGAAGAATTTTCCAACATGAAAATGATCCCAGACACTGCTAAAATCACCCAAGAGTGTTTAAAGAAGACAAAGTAAAGACTCTGACCTAGCCAAGTATGTCCCCTGACTTGAATTCAGCTGGACATTTTTGGATTATTTTAAAACTGAAGGTGGAGCAGAAAACTCCTCCATCTGACACGAATGACCTGTGAGGAATGAGGAGAGCATCTCTCCATGGATGTGTGAAAGACTGGTGTCATCCATGCAAATCTGCCATCAAAAATAATGATGGGACATGCAACCATGACCTCAAATTATAACAATACACAAGAACAGAGTCTCCCAAATGAAAGATTTACTGATTTGGTTGCTGTTAGTTCTTAAATATGAACCTTTCGTTATAGTTTAATTAGTCAACTATGTAAATTTCTGTTGTGTTTTTTAAATAGACTGGTTTTATTCTTCTTGGTCTTTGGCTAAAAACAAATGATATTTAATTGGCATTTCAGTGATATTGACCAGGGGTGTACTCTGTACTTTTATAGAACTGGTCTGGTGTTTCTGTCACATTATACACACTTACTGTACAAACGCTTCACTTCCGACTGGTCTTGTATGATCAGAGTTTCCACGGCCCCCCCCCCCCCCGTACACAGATACCTGATGTGGGCGGGGCGGTGACAACTCTCAAATCTGGCAAGTCAAATGTTTTTATTTAGAGGGAAAGCGAGTGCCTCGGTGTATACGCATGTGTCTGTTTGGGTTTGTGTGCCATATGTGGAGCGCCAGGGAGGGCTCTCTGGAACATATTGGTGTGCGTAGATAGCGGTTAATAATAGTAGCAAACACATAGAGCGATGGCAGCTCTGATGTGTGTGACAGTTTTACAGCCCCACACGCCACGACACAGTCACACACGTCTACACACACACACACACACACGTTCCCACAGCAGAGACAGAGACCTCCTCTGCCACTAAGCCCTTGGTCTTTGTTGAGTTCTCCATTTTATCACAGATTCTGATAAGTAGAAACAACTACTCCCCACCTACCCTGCCTCGCCTCCCTGCTCCTCCTATATGCTGCACACTGTATGTAGGCACATGCACATAAACATATAGCAGAGTCAAGCTCAGCCACCCACGCACCCACATATACAAATATACATGCTTAGCCACCCTCTCACGCTGAACGCACAAAATCCTTGAAGTAGGCAGACGCTCGCATACATCATATACTCAGCTGTTCAAATACACGACACAAACATATACACATCCCCCCGTAGAGATGGCTATGTTGTGCTGGGATAGCAACTTTAAGTTTTGATAAGGAGGGGCGGGTACCCCACAGCAAGGTCTCAGCAGCAGTAGACACCCAACCTGTTGTCCGGATCGGTCTCTGGGGGAGGCAGAGACAGACAGACAGACAGACAGACAGACAGACAGAGAGAGAGAGAGAGACGATGGCGGAGCAGCATCTTTCTCAGCTCGATTGTCTCCAAACAGAAAGACGAAACAGACCTTGGGCTCACAGACCGAGCTTGGCAGGCAAACGAAAGATAAAAAGAGAGACAGCAAGAGAGGCCAGAGCATAGCAGAGAGCCACTCAGTCCCCAGGATTGGTCTGCGAGTTTGGCAGAGCCTGGCCAGAACTGAGAGAGAGGTAGCAGAAAGACAGACGGCAAAAGGGACCTGGTGCCTGGCGTATGTTCTGGGCCAGGTTAGTAGCCAGAGAGATGAGGAGGCAGAGCGACAGACAGAGTGGGGACCCAGTGCTCGGTGGCTGTGCGGCTGGTCTGTAGTGGCTCACCCATATGGTGCTCTGCTCTGTTCCTGCTCCCTGTCTAAATCCATATGCCGCTGGTGGAAAGGTACCCCCCCACCTCCCCTCCCTCCACCCCTTAACCCCTCAGAGCTGCTTAGCCCATTGTCACTACAATCTGCCACCATAGCCTTGGTGTTGTGTGTCCCCTCTCCCTCTCTCCCTCTCTCCCTCTCTCTCTCTCTCTCTCTCTCTCTCTCGTCTTTCATCTTTTCATCTCCCTTTGGCACCCGATAATCGATGAACTTATTAACTGCTAATTATTCAAGCTGTGGATTGAGGATCCCTCCCTATCCTTGGAAAAAAGGAACCTTTCCACTCTGTTCTGCCAAATGAAGTGGTTTACATTACCCATTCATTTGGATTAAGTGCATTTAGGCTGCAGTGTTTGGGATGTGAAGACTTTGTCAGATTGCTATCAGCAGCGTTTAACATTAATCCCCCTTCTGTTCATTCACTTGATAGCATCCACTTAGTGAAAGCCCATGAGAACTTTATATTGAAATACACGGTTATTATTTGTTTTCCCTGTGATATGTGTTTCTCTAAAAGGGCGTGTGTGTCTCTCTCTGTTCTGGTTTCTCAGGAGGTCCTTCAGACGATACCAAAGTTCTGCTTTCCCTTTGACGTGGAAAGGTACGATTCCTCTCCGTCTCTGCTTCCTTGTTTTTTATTTAGGTTTTTTCACCTTGTTCATCCACACACACACACACACACACACACACACACAGGCAGAAAATGATGTACACCTAGCACTCCTCCCACTTATAGGGACACATGCATTAAAAAAGGAAATGAGATGGTGTGTGTGTTGTGCATCACACTGCTGTGTCAAGAAGAGCCATAAAGTTACCATCACTCATTGATACTGTTGCATGCCGATTTATTGGCTGTCAGAGTGTAATGATCAGTGTGTTTGTTATTGTGCACATGGGTGCAATTGCAAGTGGCCTTTCTGGTTTTAAGACCTGGCAAATGTTACATTTTCATGCAGACATTTTTAAGTCCAAAAACAGCACAGCTGTTGGCCAAATGTGCCTAGAAATGTAAATGCTGTGATGGCCAAGGGCACATGTTAATAATGGTGAGGATAATGATACCAACAAGTTCCATTAAAGATCATGCTGATTAGGTCATCAGTGACCAGCCCACTTATGTCAGGAGCAGTAACAGGTTTATGAATGCAGGTGTGTGAAAGAATCCAGAATATAAGGAAGCATGTTTTGTTCTAATAATATAGGTCCGGTGAGGCCAGCACCTCATAGAATAGCAGCAGCCTCTTATTTTCAGCATGGAAAATGACATGTTAAAATTCCCCTTGTAAACAGAGCCAGAGGGTGGGTGGAAAGGAAGGACTTTTTTTTACTGAAGCTTAGCTGCTGCCATCTAGTGGTGAAGGGATGTACTGAGCTCCTCAAGAATTTACCTTGGGATCAGAAAAGCGCTTTACAGTTTTTCAAGCAGCCTTACTGGAAATATTTGACATCAGTTTTAGACTTTGACTGAAGATTTAACTTATGGTGAGATTAGACTGCAAAAAAATAGTTTTTGATCAAATTATGTTTAGTTATTGTATTTTAAATATACACAATTTCATAAATTTACTCCAACCCTCTGTATTCAGTTGTTAAGCCCTTATGTGTGTTGGTCATTTATGAGCGTGTGTGTGTGTGTGTGTGTGTGTGTGTGTGTGTGTGTGTGTGTGTGTGTGTCCCCTCTCGGGTTTCTCAGAATCAGGTGGGGCAGAACTTCACCTTTGTTCTGACAGACATTGACAGCAAACAGAGGTTTGGTTTCTGTCGACTCACTCAAGGCTGCCGGGTCTGCATATGTCTGCTCAGGTAACGCACGCACACACACACACACACAGCACACACACACACAGCACGCGCGCACACACACACACACACACACTTGATTTTCCTTTGCTTTTTTGTGAAATTAGTACTCCAAGCTACATCCATTCTTTGGTCTCCCTGCAGTTTTTATCATATCATACATTGGTAAGTTTTAAAAGGATAAAAATATGCAACATACTTAAATTAAACAAATGTCAAAAGAGAGACAACTGGATGTGCCAGAAGTTCATCCATGTCACAAATCCAAACATTTAAAGTCACCCTTTCACATTTTACTTAATCAGATTCAAGGAAATGTGTGGAACATGACTTGTTCACACACCAGCGTCTTTATTTACTTGTTCCATTAAGCGAGACTTGGTCTGTTCTGCCCTTTTTTTCCAAATTATCTGTGGATCGCTCTCGGAACCATTTTTTTTTTATATCAGCATTTATTTCTCAAGAGTGATGAAAAAAATTAATTTACCAGATCTTAGAAGTGAACACAGATTTTTGAGGCAACATTTCCATTCATTCTCACACTTCACACTGAGCTGCACTACGCCAGAATAACAAATTTATATTCTCATCTGCCCACACAAATATGTTGGTGATGTGCCTATAATTATCCAAAAGTTTAGCAGTTTTTGATATTTGATAGGTGGATTTATCCTATCACAGCATACATAAATGAGGACACCAAACCCAGGAAAATTGCATTTTTCTTTGCATAATTACTCTCCAACAAAGACTGTTATCATTTAATTCCATTGTAATTGCATGTTGACACAATGTTTTCACAGATGTAATTACCTTACCGTTACAAAGAAGGAGTGCCCCAGTGTTAAACTCAGTGGACACGCTTATGGACGTAAAAAAAAAAAAAAAACTGAGAAAAATGTACAAAATACACCTATTTTTTTAATGAATGTATTTAGCAGCTTAACAAACAACTGAATGGAAAAAGACCACAAACCTTTTTCTCTTTTTTTAGTCAGTGTAAAGAAGCACTTCTGTAAGTGCTGCTCTCGCCTCCCCATGTACGTGTGTGTGTGTGTGTGTGTGTGTGTGTGTGTGTGTGTGTGTGTGTGTGTTTGTTGATGGACAGTCGTGGGTTTGTCGCTGCCCCGATGAGCTGCTGTGAAGAACAGTGTCCCTCCTCCCTACACCACCCACCCTTCCCGGCCAGCTTCCATGGCCTTTGTTTTTCTTTTCCCTCTCTCTCTCTTTTCTCCTCGTTAATCGGCTACTGCCACAGTGCGACAGCAAAGACGCTTGGCCCATAATTATGCATGAGGCTTCGCTGCCAATTAGCAGAGACTCCCCTGTCTCTCTCGCTGAGTTAGACATGCTAATTCATTTGACATAAGATGTATAAAATTCATTATGCATTCTGAGTAGTTTGCATGGCTTGCTTTATTTATAAAAAAAAAATGTATAGAATTTTTTTTTTAAATTTTAAATTGTGTTTGTGTTCTCCACTTATGTTTTCCTCTCTTTCTATGACCCTGATCTTTTCCCTCTTCTTATCCTAAATAGCTCCACTGTGTTGGGAAATGATAAGAGGAGGAAATGGTCTAAAGCTTAAAAAGCATTTTAGATATCTCACCAAAGAAATGTGTAAATTCCTGTGTTCAAGGTTCTCAGTCAAAAGTTAAAATGTTTTTTGTTTATAATACTTTAAGCTGTTTTCATTTCAACATATTAGTTATGCAAGACACTATTAAAGAAATGACAACAGATTGTATCTCTTAAAAAAAAATTGGTAACCGCGGAGGAACAGAAAAAATGCAGATAAAGTTTATCTCAAAGAATTATCAGTTATAATTTGTCTGGTTACAATCTAAAGCAGGAAGGCTCAGACACACTGGTTTATATTCATGTAACCATGTATCATTTCCCATGGATATAAAATGAAAATAATTTAAATTGTTCGCTTCTGCCTGATTGTTGAATCGCTGGGACCATAAAATTGTCACCTCTGCTTATGGTAGGAAGTGCCTTAATTATTGGGACAGTTTCATGTGGACAGCCCTTTGTAGTCACACAAAAACATTTAATTATAATGTGTTCTATCTTATTTTTTTATTCCCCCATCTTCTCTCATTGGAGGGATTTTCAGTTTAACACAAGTGAGTCAGGGATGAATAAAGTAGATTTTCTCTGTTTTATTTAATGGCTGATTTATTAGGATGCATTTTAGGGACTGCGTTGCTCTGGTTGATGGTCACTTATTGGTTAGCAGAGGGAACTTCCTTCCCTGTACTTAACCCTTGACCTAAGAAAGTAAAGGTTTAATGAAATCTTCTACAAAGTGTAAGGTGACGTATGATTACAGATGCCTGTGCATTAAAGCCGATTTAAGTCTCACCTAAGGAACAGGAATAAATCTTGTTCTTAACACCTCATGGGTGCTTTATGTCAGCTAAAAGGGCTGAAAGTGCTCCAGTATTAAGGTTTGTACTGAGGTTTGTAGCTGTGGGAGTAGGTGTGTCCACGATATCTGGTGATTTTTATGAATGTTTTGTTTGATTCCATTGAGGATTTATGCTTGTGTAAACAGATTTTGATTTATTTAATCCACGGTGATGTTTCTCTGTGGTCCTCTCCATAAAAACATAATTAAAAGTTCAGGAGGCATTTCCATGGCCCTGTCTTCTGTCAGATATTTCTGTGCTGTTAGGTGGTCTGAGACTGGGATGGAGAGCATGACGGGCTGTGAGTGGGCCACAGATTAACTGGTTCATTCTGTGAGTACATGGCACTTTGAGAAAACGTGTTTAAAATGGCAGGAGAGATTGCGGGGGCCCCCACGCACTGAGCACTTCAGTGATGGATGCTTCTCTTTCTATCGGAGGATTTGCAAAGCACAAACAGATTTGAGCAATGAGCTGTGACGAGTAGGAGTATCTCTCTAAGCTTTCCAAACTTTAACTTTGCATCAACAAAGAGAGCAAAGCAGGGGGAGGGGATAAGTAGAACAAAACAATACATCTTTAGGTTATATTTATTCTTTTGCATTTGAATAAGGCACAAAAACGCAGTACCTATTGTGGGAAGATGTTTGAAGAAAATATTGATAATTCAGGCTTGGCTGCCTTCACCAGCGTGTTCCTCTAAAACAAAGGACTTAACAGCACCTGGGTGCAGGAGCGTAATGACTGAGATCTGTAAGGCCTGATGGCTGCTTTGACAGCAAGGGTCCTATTTACATCCCCTTCAGCTGTGAACAAGGATTAATGTCCAGAAGCCTGACTTCTTAAACACGAGGCCTAGAGGAGGCAGATAATATAAAGGTTTTGTTCTCCTCCTCCTCCATCTTAGTCATTATATCAGACTGACCTTTTCGTGTGATGGTTAAATGTAAACTGACCCACCTTGAAGATATTTGTGTTGCATGTTGTTTGACGTTTCAGAAACAAATCTTCAGGTTGATATCTGGTGATCGTGTGAATTAACATACGTGTGTGTGATTTAGTCTCTCCCCCTGAGCGCTAAGAGGCTCAATGTTTCAAACTGATGGTCACTCAGCCTCTCCTCATTGGTGCGCTTGGCTGCACTTTTCTGGGAACCCAACCTGTCATCGGCCTCTTGCGGATTTGGTGATATGAAAATTTGCATTAGGTTTATTGTTTTCTTGTTGTCTGTTAATTCCAGTCTGTAGAACAGCCAGTGACCCATGTTTTGCAAACTCCTCAGTCTCCAGCCTGAGCAGGACTTCTTTGGCTCAAAACTCTCCTCTTACACGTACAAACATTTTTGTATAATTTCACATTTTCTTCTTTGTACATACGCATTTTAGTCATTTGCAAGATTTGAATTAAATTATAGTTTAATGACTTGTGTTCACTTATTGACAAAAACAAGTACTCAATCAATTCTGTGAGCAAATACAAGTCCACTTTTGATCTAGACACTATTTTTTCCCAACCCCTGCATCCAGACAAGCTAATGAAGCAATAATGGGAGTTTCTGTTTATTTAATTGCAACGCCAAGTCGGTACCCAGAATCATTATTCATGTGATGTTCAAAACTGCATCTTAAACTAAATAAAAATTCAGTACCTTGATAGGACACCATGTTTTTATTATTTGATTGCATAACAGTAAATGAACTGAGCCCTCGCAGCTTTTATGCCAAAAGAAAATGTTGGCTACCTTCCACCTAGAAAGCAAGTTGGCTTGGCCAAGAATATGTCAACTTTGTAAAGAAAGCCATGCTGCAGATGCTTTTAGCTTATGGTGGGTGTACTTAGTGATTAGTTTTAACACAAACTGCAGTATAAATTATTTTGAACTTGTTAATGAATTAATTTATTTCACGTTATTTACATAAGGAAAAGATTTATTTTTTTTTTATACATATGTGAAGGGCATATAAAGCAGCACAGAGAGGGGCAAGAGGAGGAGGTGAGGAAGGGGGGATGCAGGAGACATCATGGGCTGCATTTTTGTTAAGCCTGCGCATCTGGTAACAGCATGTTTGTAAACCACAGCATCACACGAGAGCTATAGTGTTTTTTTTTTTTGTTTTTTTTTTTTGTTAAAGAATATAGAATCCATTGTTTTGTTTTTTTTTTGTTTTTTTTCTGCTACCCTCCTTTTGCGTTGGTTTAAAGAGCACACATGGCTGGAATTCTAGCATGTGGAAGGCCCTTAGTATGAAGAATGTCATAATAAGCACTAGATAGCATTTCTGTTCTGGTGTCACCATGACTCTGTGCTTTGGAGCAGCTACAGCTGTTCGATGTCCTGCATACGTTGGAGGTATTAAGCATTAGGTCACTAACATTAGCCAGCATACACTCAGTAATATTGCCAGACTATGCTTACAAACACTACGCTTACAAACTTCACGCTGTTTTAAGTTTTGCAGTGTCGAGCAGATGGTGAAATTATTTATAGACGTTGTGAGGAAGACTGAGTTAAGTTTCAGGAGCCTGAATCCCTCGACTTTAGCATCTAGCAGGAAAGGACTGCACTTGATAAAATGAATGACAACCTTTGCATTTAAAAAAAATCTTAATATATACCTTTTGTTTCTTCCAGTTATCTACCATGGTTTGAGATTTACTACAAGCTGCTAAATACCCTGGCAGACTACCTAACAAAACAACAGGTAATGGTCTCTGGGCATTTACTACTTGCATCATTTAAAGTTTTATGTACAAAAGGGCTTTACAAGTATATAATATGACGATAAGACATAGCAGTATGATTTGAGTGAGAAACAAGCACCCAGTTTAGTGTTTCTGAAACTGTGCTGTGGTACGATCTTTTCCTCCATCCTGTTCTTCTTATGCATGCCGTCTTTTGTGTGCAAGTTCTGTTCACTGTTGTGAGCTCGACATGGCTCCCGTTGTTAGCAGCAACAATGTTGACATTTCACAGACCAAAGGCTGATCTGACACTGGAAGTTACTCCTGATGATTTACTGGAAAACAAATCGTTAAGAAAACACACACAAACACACACACACATACACAAATGCTAGCACTTCACAAAAGTCTTTTCCCCTGACTATTCACTGCATTGTACTGGCAAAGGCAAGGGAAATGTAAAATATGCAACAAATGTGCAGCGCCGAGTGCAGAGGGTGTAGGTGATGTTCCCATGTTTAGACTGAAGAGAGGAAAAAGGAGAGAGCTAGACAGAGCCGAGGAGAGATGCTGAGAGCTTTGGGACCGCTTTCAGTTGTCATGTCGTCACCGCTTCCTCCAGGACCCACAGAGAGCAGTGATCAGGACTAAGAGCCACATAAACATTCAACATACAGTACACACGTTTCTGTGACTGAAAGGAACTGAGCAGGATAATCTACTATATAGGCAGGAAGAGTGGGATAGTTTGTGTGCGGGGAAAGGAAGAGGAAGAGAGAGACAGGAGGATTGCTGGAAATCCTGGGTGACTGAAGTGTTAGTGTGCATGATTTAGTTTCTATTTACCCCGCTGTCCGTTCCAGGCGAGAGGGAAATGTTGACAGACAAGGGAAGACAGAAGAGCGATGAGGGTTTAAGGCGAGGGGTAAATGAACTGTTTCCCCAGGCCGTGTTGCTGACCATGCGTGTGAGCATTGAGCCTCTCATGACAGGAGGCTGTTCGATTGCGCACACCCCCGACACCCCTCCCTCCCACCTTCTTCTCTTTGCTGTATATTGCCACCCATTCCTCTCGAGTTTCTCCTGCTTACACATACAAACACACACACGCATTTCCTCAAACAAGCACGACTTATGGCCTGAACCAAAACAAAGTTCTCTGAGAGGGCAACAGGAGAAGAAGCTAAACAACCAACAATGTCTGACCTCTGCGTCGACAGTAGTTAGTTATTTTAAGTAGAAGTTGCAAAGTGTTATCCCCTTCAGTTCTCTAGCCCTCTTGTCATGGAGCTCATAAATGCTGGAAGAATAATCTCAGAGCCTGTCCCGTGGTCAAGCGAGCTGTCCGCATCTTTGGAGCGGGGACCCCTGCTTAATTACTGGCAGCCTGCTTTCTGCTGTAAATCAGTGCTGCTGGATAATAAATGTCTGCAGCTCTACACTCTTTTAACCCCACCGCTGCTAGTTAAAATGTGTCAGTCGGATGTTTTGGAGCCCTTCAGGCCTCGCTGCAGGATCGCCCTCTGCTTGACAGCAGCTCCTGTCCTAGCGCCATTCTTAAGATTGACACATAATTTTTGACATTAACAAAACAAATAAATAAAATCCATGTGTTTTTTTCCTCTTTTGTTATTTCCTTCTCTCCCACAGGAAAATGACTTGAATGACATGCTGCATTCTCTCTATGATCTGCCTGTGCCAAAGCCCTTCACGCCAGTCAACCTGAGTGTGGTGGGTATAGTTCTTATATTCCCCCTTATCAGAGACGAGACAGCTGAGAGAGAGACAGGTCCTGTAATAGTGTGTTACCTCAGGAAGCAGACTGTAGATCAGAAGAGGAGACACTAACTGGTGGCTGAAGTAGTTAAAAGTAGAGATAAAGAGGAAGAAATACTAAGAACCGAAATGAAACTGACACAAAGAAGAATGCAGAAGCCAGAGATGGCATAAAAACAGACAGAAAGAAAAATAGGGCAGACAGGCAGAAACAGACGGAGATTGACAACGTACAGAGGTCAAGATGGAGGAGATAAATGAGGGAACAGCAAAGGAGACAAAGTGGGGAGCAGGAGGAGTTTAAGATACACTAGGTAGAGGCAGAAAGAGACAGACGGCCCGGGACTGACACTCTGTTTGGAAACCAGAAGTGGCACCAACAGGTTTTTGAGTGATAAGCCCGAACTGGACATGTCCTCTCACAACTCATAGTGTCTCCAGCTTATCAAAAAGGGAAATGGCTTAATGAGCCCAGGTCCCTCAAAGATGGCCTGTGTTTGTGTTAACTCTGACACAATCTCTCCTTGTGTGTTTCCAGCTCATACATAAAACACTCTTAAATAGTTGTCTCTCCCATAAGCCTGGCCTGTGTAAGTAGAATGTAATGGCTTTCAGTGGGGCTGTCAAACTCAGTGTTTTGTTCAATAATATCTCTATATTCGAGTTGCTTACACTCCTCACAGTAATGGGATCAAAAGAGTTTCAAGTGTTAGCCTTTGTCCATGAGGACTGCCGCTCCTTTTGTTTTATTTATTTATTTTTTTTGAACCAATTAAACGAGCAGCTCTGAGTTTTTTCTGCAGCGTAGGTCTCAGAAGGACACACATCTAATTACACAGATGAATATACAACATAACAAGACTAATAAGAAGTAATCAATATATATCTATGTAGGTTAACAAGGTCAATTAAGATTCCTTCTGATTTATTTGCTCTTCATTATTTTTTTTATCAGCTCTCTAAGTCAACAAACCCTTTTTTATCTGAATCCCTGAGCTTCATTGGAAGAGAAGCCCTGGAGAGCAGAGGTGATATCTTCATCTCTTTTCTGGAGAAGCCACTAGTTTGATATTTAATTTATGAAGCAGAATTATTCCCCTAAAAGAGGGATTTTTTGTTTTATCATGGCAGCTGAGAAAGAAGAAGGATCATTGTCCCCTTTAATGTGTGAACCCTGTTTTGCTCTTTCTCTCCTTCTTTCATTGTGCAAGAATAAGAAGTTGTATATTGCCACTGGGCAAGTACTGAGAGATCGGCAAAGCAAGGAGCCGGTGAGTGGAGGGGAATGAGTGAACAGCAGAGAGGGGAGGAGGCTGCCGTGAAATCTGAAACTGCTGCTGTACTAATCGCATGGGAGTCACAGCTTTCCAATTTGGCCAAATAAGCTGCGCTATCTTTCTAAATATAACAAAACAAACTACCCTGGTCCTTGGTGTATGTTTCTTTTCCTCTGGAAAACAATCAAACTTTGTAAATGATTAATATCATTCCACTCTTCTATATTCTCTCTCTGAATATCAAAAGTCCCCCCCCACTTTATGTTTAAAGCAAAGGCAATTGTGTTCAAAAATCTCCTTGATGCCTTTCCAGTTAACCCACTTTTAATGTTTCTGTATAAACATGTATTCGAAGGGACAAAAAATAAAGTAGATTAGCATATAAACAGCCAGTGAAAGCCTGGGTTGAGTTGAAGAGCATGGCTTGTGATGATCACACTACCATGAATTTGTAGACCAATAGGGAGACATTATTAAGTAGACAGAGGAGAACTGAAGGCAAAGATGCTTTGAGATTTTTACTGTGTGTATAGCCTCAAATGTATCTCCCCAGTCTAAGTCCCTAGTCTTTTATAACAATTTACTTTTTTGGATCATTTAGTTTTAATTATCCTGTTACTGCTCTTCTTTTCCGTGGGTATATGAATAGATTTGCTAAAAATGACAATGAAACAAATATTTTTAGCAACTCGCATGTTTAACTAATACAGTTTCAAGAAAAAGCTCTACCAAGTACTCCATAAGTATTCCAACACAGTGGAAAGCCTGACTTCATTAAACGTATTAATACATACATTATCTGCCAAAACTTAGTGCAGCTATTTAACTGTTTACATACTGTAAGAGCCAATCTGAAAAATGTTTAGTTTATGTAGTTATTAAGAAAACATAGCCAACATAGCTTTATGTTTTGGAATAATAAGTTTGTTTTATACAATGTGCTCTATACTACACCGCACGTCAAAACTGACACTAGTCGCCAACCAGCATGCTGCACAATGATTGTGATCAGAACAAACAAAGTAAAACATGAACTTTTACTTCACTTTTACAGTTGCACATGACTCTTAAAATTCAATTTTATTTGACTATAAAATTAACTTTTATATTACATTTTTATATGTTCCTGCTGCTTCTGGAAACAGGGTGGAAATACTAGCATTGCTTGGGTATTTAGGAGTTTTCCTATCTCTTTACTGCAAATGTTGCAGCTTAATTTAGAAGAAGGCAGTACTAAATACTGTGCACGAAATATGACATAGTATTTCAAACATTTAAACATTCACTCACATTAAAGAAGGGTGCTAATGATCATATATCCTATACTCCCAGGGTGAAGCCATGGATGTTGGTTCCAGTTCAGTGTTTGTTTGTGCTGAGTCTTTATTTCCTCCAAGCTTCACTTGACTACAACAATGACCCTCCTCTGGGAATAGGACAATTGTTTGTCCATGATAACTGTTTTCATATTTTCCACATGCACTTGGGGTGAAATATTTTAGTTTGTTTTACATTCAACTAAACATCCTGATGTCAGCCACAGACAAGAAGTGGCCGTGCTACCATTTCTTTCTAACTGTGACAGTTTGTTAGTGTTGTATTTGCTGTCACTGTCACTTAAGAGTAATGTGCATCAGTCTTTTCACTCGTGATAATGAAAGTCTTAGCACTTGGTAGAAATTTCTGTGTGCTTAAAGAAAGATTTAAGAAAATTTCAGTGTCAGGCACCAGAACAATAGCCACTAAATGTGGTAAAATGTGCTCCTGGACAGGCTTTGTACTTACTGGAAAATGTTGGAACCTTTAGTTTACTAGTGTCATGGGTTAGGGTTAAATGAGCACTGTTCAGAATAATACAGAATGAATCTAATCTAATCTTTGGTCTTTCTTCATGGCATGCTCTTTTAAAAAATGTTTCTTTTTCTTCTATCTGGTGTTTCTGTAATCACGGGCATCTTTCTATCTTGGTGGTGGTAATTTCAGTGGAGTTGTTGATTTTTCCATGGTTCACCTCATGTTTGCATGCTTTTAATTATATTAATTGTCTTCTAATGTCAGTGTGTAGAATTTATTTGGCCGTTTACACAGATTTTTAAATAGATTTTTTTCCTGTCCAAGGTCTTAGTAAAGTTGCACAATACCTTGAGTTGACGATGGTTTGCCACAGTTGCATTTTACTGTATGTGCTAACCTATAAATTTTTCCTAGTCAGACTTGGTTTCAAATTCATTGCTGTTTGGCAACCAGCTCTCCGGTCATACATGTAGATGTCACGGGCCACAAATCTAGTAACTTCTGTACTATTAGGGGAAACATGGACTGTGTATTTGTTCAGACATTATTTGTTCAGTGATTTGCAAAACAAGTAGAGAGTAGCCACACGTTTAGACCCTGTACAGATGAAGAAATTGTACTGTTTTACTGTTAATACTCTACTATATTTACATGTTACAGTGGATTTAAATGAAGACCTGTGACAGATGTTCAAGCGAAGGCCTAGAGAGATGCAGGTGCACTAAGGATACAGGAGTGTGTGTGTGTGAGAGACATGAGTTTCAGTTGGTGGTTTGTCTACCTGTCTCCAAACAGCACCTCTCTCAGACCCCTTTGATCTAAACACTGAACCTGCCCTGCTCTCCCAAAGTGAGACAGGCAGCCCTGTGATCCTCTAAACAACCTGTATGTGTGTCTGTGTGGAGGCATACGTGTGCACATGTGCACATATACTTCTGTCTGTGTTGGTGCTCCACAAGGCTTTTTAATGCTTAAATAAAGACTCAGTTTTCCACCGGAGACATCACCCAGTCTGTGTCTATAGGGAGCTGCGCTGCTATTGAGCTTTCTCTGTTCTGTAGGCCTGATAAAAGCATTGCCACAGTTCAGACACCAGCTCAGCAATTCATATAGACAGAGCTGAAGATAAGCTATAAATCATAGAACAAAGTGAACGGCCTTTTCCCCCCTCTTCCCCTCATTCCCTTCTGTGTGAGTGGTGTGTTTCATTTGTGACCTTATCTCTCCCTTCTCCTGCATGTTTGTGTTTTTGCAGCACTCCTACTTCATCGCCCCAGATATCAATGGACTGCCAACTATCCCTGAGAGTGTAAGTATTCATGGAAAAAGAAAAGAAAAGAAAAGAGATGGAGCAAGATGAAGAGATATCCCTCTCTTCTAGAAACATCTCTGCCTCTAAATCACTTTTAATCGTTTAATCAGATACACTTGTCACCTTATGAAATCATTGCATCATCCTTTTGTTTTAGTTTTATCTCCTGTGGTGCTTCTACTTTTAATGTTGAAATTCAGTGATCACCATGGGCACTGAGCCGTGTTCACATTATTGCGGAAAAACAGCCTTTTGTGCACGCCTCTTCATTGTTGCGTGGAGCACGGGATGCGTTAAAATTTGTTGAACTTTGACCTCAGTTCACTGACTTCAGGATGCAGCCAATGACTTCTGACCACTGTTTGAACTGATGAAAAACAGTTTAGCCTACTTGTGCTTCTGAATTCCCAGACAGCCTGTTTAATTTGCGAGATACCACCATGCCGTGACCAAGACTGTTTCTGAAGTGTAGACATCTACTGCTAGCAGTGTTAGCACTGTAGCACAAGACTGTCATTTTTCCATAGTAATAATGTGAATACGCTTTTAGAGGATTCAAATTGGCCTCATTTTCTTTTTGATTTTATATTCAAGCTAGAGTGTGGATCCCTGAACCGAGACCGACTGGACCCGTCAGTGCCTGAGTGATCAGGCCGGGTTCGGACAGGAATTTAGAAATAATTTCAAAATGACTTTTGGGTGTGGGTTGGGTTCGGGTTTATAGGTCAAACTTTAGGCTATACTTCTGGAACACTCAAATATTTCATGCAGGAAAAACACACATACAAACTCAACTGTGTCAGACTCGGGTCGGGTTCTGACACGGTACATTATAAGCTTGTTGGGTCCAGGTCAGGTTCGGGCGCCACACTCTCAGACAGGGTCAGGTTCGGACAGAAATATGCGGCCCGAACCATGCTCTCATTCAAATTGTAGCTCAAATCCAGCATCACAAGTGTTTACAATAAGGGATACCAGATGTGATCAGTAATCAGTCTGACAATTTTAAGCAATATTGTCTCATACAGTATTAATTTTCTGATCAGATATCTGTTTCAGATTGGGAACAGTCATAAATGACATTTAAGTCTGCATTTCTCGTCCTTTTTTTTTTTTTTTCTACTGTAAAACAATATGTGCAGAGGTGGAAGTCCAAGTCCTTTTTGAGCCAACACTGCATGTCTTCTCTTTATGGCACACTCTGGTTCTCACACAATCTGTAGCATTGACACTTTACTGTAAGCAAAGACAGTTTGTTATATACCCCCATATATTTCTGTTCCTGTCTGTCTCCAGAGGAACCTGACAGAGTACTTTGTGGCTGTGGACGTCAACAACATGCTCCAGCTCTATGCCAGTATGCTGCACGAACGGCGCATCATCATTACCTCGAGCAAGCTTAGCACTGTGAGTTCATTCTTTCAGCTGCAGTCGGGCTCGAGCTCTGCCCTGTCAGAAACAAGGGGCAAATAGGTTTGCCTGAATATTCCAACTAGTGGAAGGATTCTTCATTTCAAAATATTGTTTGCATCTGTGTTTGGTATACATTTCCGAAACATTTTGAAACTGTCAGTCAAAATGTTGTGTTGTCAGTCTGCTGTGTTTGATAACGTGGGACTTCGGTAGACTATCTTACATGCACCCAATAAATTATATTAATAGACAATGTTACTAATTTAGAGTCATAGAGAGTCACTTTTGCTATTTTTGGCTTTATACCAAATTCAGAAACCGATTCACCCTCCCGAAAAGGTATGTAGCTCAAATATTGGGGCTGTTTGCCAAACTGAAATTGATACTCTTCATCAGTATTCAGATATCAGGATATCAAACCCCAAGTAGTGCAACAAAAATCTTTATCTGACATGGCTACACCACTTGTGCGGAGACAGTCAAACTGATATGGCTCCCCTCACCCTCCTACCTCTTCGTACCCAGGCAGACTATACTATGACAACCTGTGATATCCACACTAAAGCTGGATTATTTTTGACTGTTTATCTTATAACTGCAGCATATTAATGGCCCCCAAGCCTTAAATTATCCCTTATTACTTGTCTTATATCTCTCTCATAATTTAAACCCTCTTCTGTCTGTCCACATGAGGGAGGAAATCTCTCTGTCTTTCTCCCCCTCTTTCTGCCTCTGTTCCTCATTCCATCCTCCCCATGTTATCTTTGCTGGTGATGAGGCAGAGCCAAATGTTTATGACAGATGAGATGGGAGAGGGAAGTGATGTCATCCGGGTCCTATCTGTGTCTGTAATGTAGCTGGTCCTGCCTTCTTATCTGGTGTACAAGGCTGCAGAACAGCGAACAGCCGGAGGGGCCTGCGGTGGTGACGGGAGCTGGAGGGAACAGTGCCCAAGGATTCCCCCTAGGAGCTATAATCAGGAGAAGCTGTAAAAATTACCCAGCCCTTAGAGAATTTCACCTGTCTCCCCTTAGCTTTTCAGACCAGCAACACCTCTGCTCAAGGTCTAGGCAGCACACTGTGCTGTGACACAAGGGTTACATGATGTACATTATCAGATTCAAGGGTGAAGGTGTTTTTCTTTTTTTTTTTAGAGAGGAAGTGGTTTTTGTCTGTGATTTACAGTTTTCTGCAGCTCAGGGACAAATCCTTTTTTAAACAAATATATGCCAACAGGATATTTTAAGAGTTTCCGCATCAAACCTTTACCTCTAGAAGCCTTTTATCCTCTGTAATCCCTCATCCACTCATCTGTCTACCCATCCATCTTCCTCAGGGAGAGGTGTTTTGGTTTGGTAGCAATATATGTCAGGCACTGTAGTACTAAGGCATTTTCACATCTCCACTGGGATTACTAGCAGGCCTAGTGTTATTACTGCTCCTGTGATGCATTATTTCTTACTGTTCAGTAGATTGACCTTCTAGCTCAAGTGGAAATGGCTGCCATGATTCTTGAAGCCAGCTCTCTACTGCAAGTGTACACACACTGAAAAGAGACCAGCTCATTTTCCCCACCACTGTCTTGTGATCAAATATCTTAAAGGGTGGAAAATATATAATTAATGTCAGAGTTTGTCAAAATGTTTGTTAAAGTGAGGGTTAGCGGCCCCTGGATGGATCAGTAATACCGTATTTCTGCAGTCAGCTTGCCACAGATAGGGGATGTATGAGAGACGGTATTGTTAGTAACATCGTTAGTACCATCCAGCTGCTTTTCACCACCTCCGCCTGTCCAGCCTCTCAGCCAAGCAGAGAGAAACAGGGAATAGAAATAGGGAAGACAGAGAGGGAGAGACACGCATGCACACACACAGATATGCTGCATTTATTCTGTCTGCTCTAGGTACTGCCTGTGTTAAAGCCCCCGGTGAACCCAGCGTGTCAGTCTGTCGGTACATGGCCGGCGCGTCTCGCAAGCAGCTAACAGCAAAGGAATAAATCATGATCTTACAACAATGCGTCAGTTGACTTATGGCTGTTTCGTGACCGGAGGTGAATGGTACCACTGTTTTAAAAGGCCGGTCGGCGGTGGCGCAAGGGCGGGAGCCAGTCGAGCGTACAGCCTTGTCATAGGGCCGTATAATAGGGCTGCATCGGCCCTTCCTCTAACTAGTCAGTTGGGAGGACCCCCACCACCACCACCATCGCCCCACCACCCTCTGTGTCTTTCATCTGCTGAGGCCCCCCAGCTCTCGAGCCCAGCCTCTGCCCTGCCTATTGCCCAAACTCACACAGCCCACTCCTGCACTGGCTGACAGCAGCCGTCCCATCAGCCTGTCAGGCCTATGCTAACAAGGAGCTATCCATCCACCATGCCCTAGAGTGCCAGCTGTCTCTCTGTTTCCTGCCTTTTCCTCTGTTGTTGTTCTCCTCTCACCTGGCTTCTCTACTTTCTCTCTGCCTTAGTTATTCCACCTCACTGACATATTGTTTTCTGTCCATCTGTCTCTCACTCACTCTAGCTGCACCTTTCGTTCTCTCTGACTTTGCCTCCGTCTTCCTGGGTGTCTTAATGTGTCTCTCTGTTGTTGGGCATCTGCAGAACATCAGGACATCCCCCCCCCTTTCCCCTCAATCCCTTCAATAGACTCATCTCAGCCACATGCCATGTGTCTGACTTAACGTGTATGCTGTTCCGCTGTGGCTGAGTACAGTATGTGCATGTTGTGGGTGTTTGTGTCTTCTTTGCATGCACCTGTTCGTGTGTGTCCTGTGCACTCACAGGTGTTTGTACCTTATGCCTTATGTCTTTCTGGGAGAGAGTCAGTGACTGTGTGTGCACGTGTGGGAGGCCTGGCGTTAGCTGATACCCGTGTTGTCCTGTGTGCCCTCTCTTTCTCTCCCAGTGCCACCTACTTGTTTGCGGCACACCTGAATGTTGCCGGGCCTGACACCAGCATTTCTCAACAAAGCGAAAAGCAGAGCGTGGGTAATTGGTGACTTACTCAGTGCAGGGGAGGGGAGCGGGAAAGGCTAATACAGCAATAAACCAACAGAGAAACAAGGGAGAGGTGGCAATGGACAGAAGGACAGCAGGAGGAGAGGAGGAAAACAGTAAGAAATGAAGAATTTGGATGAAAACGACTCTTGGAAAGGACAAGAGAGAATTGAGTTTGGAGTATGTGTAAGGACAGAGTTGGAGGGGGACAGACTGTTTAAGACTGGTGTGAGGGGGTCAAGAGCAATTCTGTTGATACCTTTCCGCCTGTCAAATTGAATTACATCGCCTGTAGCAGCAGCTATTTCTCCCATACTCGGCTCTCGTTGTAAATTAACGTGCAATAGGCTGCTTCATCCTTGAGCAGAATAGGGGGTTGGTTATACTCTCAGCCTCATAAAGAGCTCAGACACCTTTATGCAGCCCTTTTACAGTACATGTACAATAATATGTGAAAGTGGTGAATGTGGGTCCCCAAAGTTTCTCCCTTTTCTGTCTGTGTTTCACTTCTTCATGTCCAGTTGTTCAGATAAAGAGGAATGGTGTGAGTGGAAACACACTGAGAGTTGCAGGATTCCTCTTGTCTCTGGTGGGTCCAGCTCTCAACAAAAATAACTTTCAAATCTTTGGGAAAACATTTTGATGTCTCATTTGTGAAGTTTAATAGTCAGTGACACCCGAAATCACAGACTGACTTTCGGTTCATGTCATTTACTATTATTATGAAAAGCATCTTTAGTATACTCACTGCAGAAAGAGTATGCTGAGACATTTAGTATGTGGTGCGTTCTGTATACTAGTGGTATGTAAATGGAATTAGGACACAGCACATGATCGCACTCAAGCTGGTGTGTGACCTCTTAGGGTTTATTGCTACTTATATCAAAGCTGCAATGCAAATGCTTTCACCTCCTTCTCTTCATTTCTTTTAATACTCTTTGTCTCTCTCTTTCTGTTTCCCCTTTGGTGTTATTGAATGAATGTGTGAAAGCCAGTGTTTGTGTGGACACTTTCTGTCTCGGCTACAGTGCACTCGGAAAGCTCTCAGGGCCAAACCAAAGACCTTGACTGCTTTTTGAAGCAGGCTGTCGCTGTATAATCGCTTAGCTTCTCTCAGAGGAAGGGGCAAGATGCACACACACACACACACACACACACAGTGTGAGAGGCAGGCAGCCCCTCATTACTGGGCAAAGCCCTGGTCCCTGAGGGCTGGACCCAGCACCTAATCCTGTATTTGTTCTTGGGGACTGTATCTGTGATTCTCCATTGAATGGAATATTAAGCACCCAGGTCTTTTGTGGAGCGTGTAAGCCATTTGGCTCCACTCATCTATTATTTATCAGCCTGGCAAATATTTTATCAGCCTTAGCCTCTCATGACCCACTCTCATGCGAACCACCTGAACAAGGATACAGGAATTTGTATTACTCTGAATTAGAGAAGGAAATATGTGAACTATTCCTCTGGAGTTCCCTCCAACTTGGCTTATCTGGGGCACACTGCCACCTTCATCGCTTTGGAGATAGCAAATACAAGAAAACAGAAATCTAGATTTGCTTTGTAAATTATCTTAGTTTCAGTAACCCCCCCCCCCATCCAGCTCCCTGAAGCCAGCCAGCCACCCAGCCTGAGAAGAAGAGAAGCAGAGAGAGTCCTGATTTTCCTTTCAACCTGAGAGTAAATCATGCCAGGTGGGGGGCTCACCTTGAGGCCTGGTGGAGATAATTGGAGTTGGTTAGCGAGGTGTTCCGTGCCATTACCTCCTGGTACCAGTGAATGGCTGAGGCTTGTCTCACGCTCCCAGAGGAGGAATACACTTGCCTGTTGGCTCTTCACTAAAGTTTGTATGTGTGTGCGCATGTCACACGTGTATACGCGTATCCACAGCCGGATTGCTGACCTTTCTTCATCCACAGCTTAATGGGCACTTACTGTCATCGTTTTTGGAAGAGGGAGAAGGGTGGGATGATTTTGATAGTAGCTCTTCCACCAAGTGCTTCACGTTCACACATTAATATTCATAGCATTGATTTATTTTCTAAATTAACAAAAAAACAAACTGTTTGCCAGGGAATTAATCTTGACAGAAGTGTGGCATTGTGTTTTATTTGAAGACAGCAGGCAGTGGAAATATGCATATTGCAGATACACAGAGCAAGACACCAATTAAATGTTGATTAAGTCCTAACTATTGTGGGACTGGGTGTATGAGAGATTGCATGGAGACAATAAAAAAAAAAAAAGACCATTGCCTTTTTTCAGCAGATATGAAAAATGAATGCAGCCAAGGCAAACATACAAGGAGAGAGGCACGCGGACACAGAAACGCTCAGCTTTTCAGATGTCCAGGTTTGATGTTTTGGTGGATTGCGATGGGTGGCATCCCCTTTTCGCTTTCTCTGGCAGCGGTAGTTTTTAGCCACGAGCTCGCCCGCTTTTGGCTGGTCATCTGTGACACTGTGTGTGTCAGTGAGCAGGGGGTCTCCTGGTAGTTGTGCGTGTATGTGTGATAGTGTGTGTCCGCTTCACACATTGACTGTGAAGCTGCAGCAGTATAACAGCGGCTGCTGCTCCAGGGTCCCAGCGGTATTGGCCTAGCCCGCAGTCTCTCTTGGCTAACTCATGTTTCATTCTTTGGCAATTTGCCCTAATGAAGTCCCACAGGAGCCCCTCAGACCTCTGTTCTCTTTCCATATTTAATCATGTTATTTTAATCTGGGGGATGAGCTAACGCCTCTTTCTCCTGCCATGTGCCTGTGTGTGTGTGTGTGTGTGTGTGTGTGTGTGCGTGTGTGTGTTGCAGGTCATTACTATAGTGACATTTTCATGAGATGAGATGTTAAGAGGGTTGTACTGGCTTGAAGACAATGACTTTAATTTTGTGTGTAATGTTGGTTTGACAATGCACAGAGCTATTTTGAAAGGAAACGTCATCTTCATGTGATTGCTTTTCACTGTTTGTTAAAAAATTTACTGTTCCATATTTTCTTTTTAATTTCTTAGTCATTTTGGGTAATTTAGATTTTTACAGTTACTGTCAATGCTGTCGGACTCCTTTTGTTGCTTTTGTGCAAGTCTTAAGAGTTCTATGACACTGAGTTACTTACGAACGCTGGGCTTGTATTTGTGCTCATTTTTTAGTTTGAAATAGGTTAGAATTGGTACTTTAAATCATTTTTCATTTAAATTTTGCAATGCAGTGTGCATGAGTTGCAACATTATTACGAAAAAGACCCACCACACCTGAATCGTTAAAGAGGAAGCACTGGCCTCATGTTCTCTGTGTGTAAAGCAGTTGTTGCCGTTCTTCATGTCAGTCTTCTCTCTAATTTCCTTTTCACCTTTTCATTGAGCTTCCTCTCCTCCGCTGTGTTTCTGTCATGAGGTTGTCAGCTGGTTGATCTCCAGCTTTTTTGCCCGTTCTTCTTATCCTCCAACAATAGCTTGGGGGTCCTGTGTTCATCACACTAGCGCTGGACAGCTTGACCATGCCTACAGGACACTGTTTGGATGGAAATAGAGCTGTTGTTCTCTGTAGAGTCTCAGTGTGGAAACCTAGATAAATCAGTTGTAGAACTTTATTAGAAATAAGAAACAGTAGAAATTTATTGTGTTATTTTCTCAATTTGTTGTAGTTCTTTCTTAGGGGCACCTCTCCAGAGTGAAATCAAACTTTGAGTAGGGAAGGGTATTTTTGTCTTCACTTGTTCTCATTTTTTGGATTATCATAGAAAGTTATATTGAGTTCATTCCCTTGCCTCTTTCTGTAGTTAACTGCATGTGTCCACGGTGCAGCTGCTTTGCTCTTCCCCATGTACTGGCAGCACATCTTCATCCCTGTGTTGCCCCCACATCTCCTGGACTACTGCTGGTAAGGCTGTCCACATCCGAAACACACACATACATGAGCAGGGTCGTCACAACAAATGTTTACACCTCCTCCTTTTCTCTTCTGCCACTTCCTCCCATTTTCCAGCCACCTTCCAACTCACTCACACGCCCACACACCTGACACGTGCGCACACAAACACACACTGTGCCATGTGTGCTGGTCATGCACTAAGCTCTGCTGCTAAAAACCTCACACATGTTCAGTCATTCTCCCACTTGTTCATCGAGTTGTTCCCACGATTCCTCTTGTGATGCGTCTACTCCTGTGTGGCTCCTCAACATAATGAACGGCCTGAATCACCTTGCTCCATATTTCATGCCAGTGCTAGCACCACACTTTCATCATCTTTGCCCTCTCAGGGGTTCATTACCACCAATCCAATGCAGATCCAATAAATCTGACTGGACCTGATTGAAACTGAATGGAGAGCAGAAATAACAGCCCATCTACATGTGTTCAACTTCACATCTGTACATGTTTAAAAAAACACAGAGAGGGGACGTCAGCTTGTGTATAAGAAGCTGTTTTTTGTTGAATCAGTGCTGATATTTCATACAGTTGCCTGGTTTTACTGTGAGGGGACACCTCAGCTTTAAAAAGCTATTCATCACTGACAGGAAAATGTGATTTTCAACACACTGTGAAGACTCATCATTATCTTATTTAATCACAGGGTTGTCCTCCATGTACTGATTGGAAAACAAAATTATGTATTCTGTATGTGTGTGTGTGTGTGCACACAGTGCAGCCGAGTTTCTGAGCATGCTGGTGTGTGTAAGTGCTGATGAAGTCAGTACTGTAAATACATAAAACAGAGAGGACAGCGTGTCCATCGCAGAGCTACAGGCCTGCTTGTTTTCACTGCTTCTTTAAGCTGATTACAAGCTTCCGAATCATTCTGGCCAGGAATATGCTGACCCACAGCTATCCAATTATTGCTGCCTCTGCAAACCTCATCATAAAAATGTTCTTTTTTTTATTATTATTATTTGACTGGTTTGTTGATTTTATTCATCTCGGTAGAGATTCAGCTCTGTGATTCAGCCTTTCCTCTCACTAGCACTAGCTTTCAGTACGAAGATGAGCATGACCGAATATACTGTACAAGTGACATGATAATAACCATGCAAAGTGTATTTATTTAGCCCAAAACAAAAAATTTTTGTCACCCTCTGGCTTTCTAAGAAGTGCTCCAAGTCTTTTCAAACTTTCTGAATCTGCCATCTTCTGAGAGGAAAAACACAACTGAATGTTCTGCAAAAGCGTTTATTGTTGTTGCTATTACATTTAGCAGTAATAATAACAGTTGTGCGTTAGTATTCTCTGTATTTTTTTTGCAGTGTCCCTCGTGGTCAGTGAACACTTAGTCATTAACTGAGTGTGTCAGTTTTAGAATCACATCTTAAACGTTAAGGCCACAAGTCAGCTACAACTTTGGAACTTGTCCAAAATCCAGTCCAGATCAGTTTGTTTGCTCTGTTACACACACACACACACACACACACACACACACACACTCACACACACACACACACTTAATTTAATGTTGTTTTCCATTTTTAGTATGACGGTGTTTCTTGAGAAAATCATTTTGAATAGTCAGCAGTGATGTTCTACGTGTAATATGATTTGCCTTATGCTGTGATTGTCTTTGTTATGATTATATTATGACATGCCCCCCCCCCCAATTGATTAGCTTCAATCCATCCACTGCACATCTGTTTTTAGATAATGTCCAGAAATAATAAAATAGTTCTTTATTAGTTTTTTTTTATTAATAATTAAATCTATAAGCTGGTACAATAATCACACATTATATCACAAGTTGTATCACAGTCAGGTCATCACTTTATTTTAATTTAGCTAATTTTGTCAAACAATCATACGTTCTAATGCTATTTGGTTTACAGTTGTGTAATAGAGAGAAAAGAAACAAATCCCCACTTTAAAAAAGATGCTAGTTTAGAGTTTGATGAATAACCTGAAAGACAAACCCTCTGAAACTACTCACAGCTTTGTTTTGCTCTTTCCATTCACAGTGCCCCCATGCCGTACTTTGTAGGAGTCCATCTCAGTCTGCTCGAGGTACGTTAGTTTATCTGTGGGTATGTGTATGAACATAAATGTGCATGTGCATAAATGTTCATCATAATAGTGTATCTCCATAATTATATTTGCTGCTGCCAGCTGATGTATACACTGTATATGCAAACTGTGCAGTATATCAGAGGTTAAATGTCGATGTTTTGTGAATTGTTTCAGATATAGTTTAACAATTTCAGGGTCTTGATGGGTGGATATGTTTAAAAAAAATCTGAATTACATTAGGTGAAGATGCAGTAAACTGTATATTGTCAGTTCATAGTTTATAAGAAACAGCCATTGCTGCACCTGGTTTGGTGAATTCAGTTCATGATTTAAGTGTTAAAAAAAGCAATTTTATTTAGGTTCCTTCATCACATTGAATCAAAAAAATTGACAATATTTTTTTGCCTTTTTTATGTCCCTCACTTCCACATGTACATTCTTAGCAAAAGACAGAGGAAGAAAGGCAGAAAAAACATCTGCAAACAAAGAGCTTTCTTCCTTTATTGTTAAAGCTGGAGTGTTGGTTGGGGGGCAAGCTGCCACCAGCGCTGCTGTTGTGTGTGAATGCATGTTGCAAGTACGCGCACATTCACACTTGTGTGTAAGTGTTAGTATGTCAGGTGTTTGTGTGTAATTGAGCAAATGCATATGTTTTGAAATGTGCATGTGTGTTTCGGTGCGTGTGCGCGCGTGTGTGATATTTGTCTGACAGGTGCGGCAGTGGCAGTATTTATCACACTCTGCATCCGTGACAGACCCCCTTTCCGCCACTACATAATTAGTCCAGATCAGCATGTGAGCCTCCACTGCACAGGCTGTCACAAAAGTGACAAACTAGAAATTCACACACTAAGCTGCCCCGCCACCCCCCAACACACACACACATACCTGTCTGCATCCTGCACCACAAAAATAATTGTTGAATTTGTTGCCATCAGGTTGTGCACAGCACAGCATCACTGTGCTGCTGTTGATGCATGAGGGTTTGGTGCGGTGGAAAATGTTTGTGCAATCCAGCTTTGTCCTCTCGGTGCCATTCTTCATTTTGTGAGCATGTGTGTGTTACAGTAAAGATATTCAAATTTTTTTTTTCTGCACACAATTTTTCATCATTAATCGTAACAGAATGTGATGACAGTGTGATTTTAAATGTGACCACTGTGGTTTCTCCTTCCTGGGCTTGAGGACAGAAGCGACTGTCTGCTGGGAAACACACTTTGGCCAAACTAAGGATTTAAAATGTTTTTCATTATTATAATTAATTAAATCATATTTTCTGGCTCATTGTTATCATTATTATTTGAAATAGGTCAAGCACAGAGGACTTTACCAGAATAATAATGATTGTAAAATTCTAAAATAATTGATCGCAAGAATCAGCATTTAATTTCTTATGCAAAAACAGATTTTAGAAATATATATATATTCAGAAAATTTTAACCGAGGAACTTGTATATGCTTCTGACATGTAATGATATTTACTGGTGGAGATTAGTTTAATACTGATAGATGTTGGTAGCGTGACAGTGTGTGTGCTGCTGCTGACAACGCTGCACATGTCCTCTTCTAGAGAGTACGCAGTCGCTCACTGGAGGATGTGGTCATTCTGAATGTGGACACGAACACCCTGGAGAGTCCCTATGATGACCTGCACAACCTACCCAGTGACGTGGTGAGACACACACACACACACACACACACACACACACCATCTACTGTAGAGCTTCGTAACATTTAGTGTCTAATTACACGACACACAGAAGGTTCATTTTTTCCTCACACATTGTCTTCCTTACATAAAACCACATTCTCTTGTCCTCCACTGTACTTTCATACTCACATTTGTGCACACTTTCTCACACACACACACACACACACACACACACACACACACACACACACACACACACACACACACACACATTTGAGAAAAACACACACATACATGCGTAAACTTGTCAAAGTACAGCTCTGTCCCCTCCCCACATCATTAATGACTGCAGTACTGGCTCCTCAGATTGTGGCTGTCTAAAGTAAACTCCCGTCGCGCCGTATGACGCTTGAAGGCGAACAGCATTTCCCCGACCATCAGAGGCTTGTGGGAAAATGTGCAACTCCCTTCCCTTCATCTCCATCCATTCTAATCATTATTTCACAAAGTCTTGCATTTCTGCCTGCCCACTGGCACGTTTCAGAGAATGAGAGATAGGAGGAGGGAACAAGGCAGAGAAAAGAAAAGAAAAGGCAGAGATGGGTGATTTTCTAGGGGGAGAGAGTGGGAAGAAGGGGGCCAATTACCAGTGTGGGCAGTAAAGCCACCTGCCAGCACATCGTCTCTTTAATTAATGGAACACTGACGCCGGTCAGTGCTACAGGAAGCATCACCATGGCGTCAGGGTCACTCACACTTTTACACACGCACACACACACACACACACCCCAACACAAACATAGAAAACACCAAACTTGCTTGTCTTGCCTGTCTTTGTAGAAGCTGTTTAGCTGTTGTTCTGGGTCTGTGTACTAAAGCTCCTCTGCAAGGCACTGAGACCTGCTGAGGTTGTGGATGCACTATTTCCCACGCTGCTGACAGTATACACTCATGTTCCACCACCTACCAGACTCCTGCCCCACCAGCAGTATGTAATTCAATCTGCTGCCCAGCAGACTCCAGACCTGCTCCCACTCCCACTCTGGTTCTCCTGATTTAGCACAGCTCAGCCTACTCCACCTGCTACACCTTATGAATGCCTCCTTACTACCTGCATTAGTGCGCTCTTACCTATATTTTCTGCCATTTCCTGCCTACTTTTTAGCCTGTTTGCCTGCCTTATCGCCTGCCTGGCTGCTTGAGTTTCATGACACCTGTCTGCTTCCTTGTCTCTCGCTCTCTCTCACTGTACTTTCCGCTAGCCTGGACGTTTCTTGCACCCACTGTTGGCTTTTCATGCTTCTTTGCCTGTGTGCCTTTCTGGCTACAGTACCTTCTTTTTACTTCCTGCCTACTTGCTTTTCTGCACCCAGGGACTCGAGCCCTACATTAAATTGCACACTGAGTTTGTCATAAAAAGGACTCAGGGCTTTTGAAAAGTGACAGAAGTAGAGAGGAAAGCCTTTGTCTTTGCCTTGCGATAAATTAAGTGGCAGACTCGGAGCCTTCTTGCTTTGATCCCCTACTCACCATTTTTCCAGACTAATGACAGAACATAGCCCACATATCATGTCAAATTATACCACCTGAAATGAACACTTCACTGGCATTATATATTTATTGTAACAAATTGTTGTTGTTTTTGTTCCTATTCATTTTTGTCTGTCTCCTCTCATCTTTTCACCAGGGCTAGAACATTAATAAGGAAGCAAGCAGGTACTAATTGAGTGGAATTCCAGGTCTCTTGTTAGTTTGCTTATTAGTAGTGAGGACATGCCACATGGCATTTGATGTTTGTGTTTACACACTAGGAGATGTTTGAGGCATTGTGCGGTTTGTCAAACAGAGGCCTGAAATCTTGATTAATGCTGAGTGATTGTCTGCCTGAGCTGAACTGCTGCATGTTGTTTCAAAGCTATTAAAACCACTCCTCACTTCTCTGTAATTCTCACTATAACATTGGCTACTTAACACTCAGGCTTTTTTCAGTGTGAAACAGAAGCCCCGAGACCTATGAAGTAATGGTTATTCTCACTTTTAAAGCTTAGCATCATGTTGTATGAATATATAAACCATGAAATAGATTAAAAGGTAAAGGCCACGGGCAATTCTTGTGCATATTTACAGTCTAAGAGGGGAAACAAAGCACTCTGGTGTTGATTTAAGTAAACCTTTAGAGATCAGTCTAATTATGGCAGCACAGGCCACGAGCACATGTGGACTCCATTATGTGGCTTGGCTGACCAGTGGCCGCGCTTTCAGCAGGTTCAGGGTTCACAGTTGTCCTGAATTAGCCGCCGTCGTTCAGACAGGACCCCTACACTGGCTCCAGCAGTGCCCGCTCCTTGATGCTCTTTTCCCACAGTTTCACACATAATATTTTACATTTATTGGCTATTTTTAATGCTAGCATGTCAGTAGTGGTTCTGTTTAGCAGAAGTGGACTGAGTGAGACACGTATTCATAACGGGTCATACAAGAGTTTAGCAAATTTTTGAAATAACCTTTAATATTTTTCAGATTGTCTCATGAATCAAAGCCCCGTTAATTACATTAATTGTAATATTGTTCTGGATTTGTATTTTTAAATGTTGAGGGAAATTTCTATATGTTAAAGTTAAGACATACATCAATATCTTAATGTTTAACCAGTATATTTTGGTATCTTTGGAAAAATAACACAGATAAAGGAGCTTTTGTGTCGCTTTTGTTCTGTTATTTTACATCAACACTGTGATATTATTACAGAAGTATTTTTTCTTGTATAGTTTTAGTGGGATTTTGCATATTTTAAGATTTCTTAAGTTGAGCTAAAAGTTTTGCCAGTTTATACATGTAAATAAATCACATTAATCTGAGAGACTGTGCTTGTGTCAGTAAAATCAGTGTGTTGACAGGCACACTGGAAAGAAATACTCTGAAACAAACTGTAGTTTTTCCCTGGGAGATCAAGGTGTTTGCGTTTCTTTTCCTGAGATCCACAGTTCCTCCTCTTCCGCTCAGATTGTGCTGATAAAGTTATAATTGGCTTTGGTCGATGGAGCTGTTTACCACGCTAGTCATTAAAAGTATCCAAGAATAGCAAATTAGGAGAGTCTGTTAATTCTGAAAACAAACAGTGTGTGTCTGAATCAGATTTTTATTTGATCCCGGCAATTGATCTCCAACCGGTGACGGAAGATTTTTTTTTCATGTATTATTCTTTCTGTGCCACACATTCAAGGTGAGGTCCTACAATGCAGCTTACATCTTTATTTTCAGATGCTCTCTTTCACATCACAGCCTAATTCCTTCTATTCTCCTCCTCTCTGCTTCTCGCTACTTTGCTGACACCGTGTACCCATACATTCCTAGCCTTCATACATTTGATCATTTGTATTCCCAATCAAGGGGGAAATTTACAGCATACACTCCTACTTCCTGTATTTCAAGCCTGCATTTGGAGGTTTACAAATGAATGAGGGGATTGAGGTTGTGTCTGCACGCCTCTCCTGAGATCACCTGGCACACTTAATCAAACATCGCGCCTTTAATTTGGCGTTCTGTTTCCAGCGCTCCCAGAAAACAGCATCTACATCATCATCTGCAGCGGAATAGAGCAGACAGCAGGAAAACAGTCGCGCACGCAGACGCACAGACACACGCAAAGATACCTACACATTGTCAGCCAGGACTGTTCATCAGCGGAACTCGGATCTACTTCGGGAATAAACTTTTGCTACTCACAGGTTTCTGTGTTGTCCACCAGATTCCCCCATTTAGTTTAGATGCTAGAAAGGGAGCATCATCTCACATTTCACCAGTAAAGCCACTCACATGCTGAACTAACTCGGTGGTAGCTCAGACCTGGGAATGTGGTTGCTCCACCTCAGTTAAATATGGCACTTAACCAGAAACGCTCTTGATGTCTACAGCATATAATAACATGCTGATTTTGTGTCAAGTGTTCTGTTGTTGTTGTTGTTTTTGAGTTTGTACTTTTACCAGCTGCAAATTTCAAAATGCACTCATTTGAAACATTATTTAGCGGTTAGGATTTGAAACGGCGCTGAACTCTACATACACTCTCTCCGCCCTGTTAACAGCCCTTCATTTAGTCATGCAGAGTTTAAAAACTGCACTTCATTTTCACATAGTCGTTCTGTCGGCAGTTCACTCTGGATTGGAAGTAAAAAAAAAAAAAAAAAAAAAAAAAAAAAAAAGGGAGAGCAGCATCACCCACTGCGTTAGTTATTGAAGTGAGAGATGACATTTAGCTGTAGTTAATTATGTATGCAAAACTCAGCCGCTCAGCTGCTATAAGAGGTCAGCTTGACAAAGTAACCCCACACCGGGGAGAATCTCATGGCAGCGAGAAACATACACACACACACTGTAGACTTTTCTCGTCTCTGCTTTCTCACTCATTTTCATTTTGCCTGAGTAATATATTGTGTTGCGTGTACTTAACAGCAGATTAGCATGAATCATATGCCTCACTACATGCCGTAACAGTCTGTCTGTTCTAGTCTCTCACCATTTTTGCACATTTCTTTAATCCAGTGACTTTGCTAATTAAATTTTCACTCGTGATTTTTACTGTCCTGCCTAAGATTTTATGTGGTTAGTTGGGTTTGTAGTTGACTCCACCCCATCAGCTTTTTAAGTAATATACCCATTATTGTGCAGCTTGACTTAAAAAGAGAATATTCATCTTTTATTTTAAATTGAATAAATAAAATTTCTACATTTCAAGTTACATGTATTTATGGGCATGTGTGCGAGTATCTGCCGGTTCTCTGTGTGTCTCTGCTCAGATGTGAGTGTGTGTGTGTGCGTGTGTGTGTGTGTACAGCTCAGACTGCAGCACATCAAAAGAAAGTGGGAGATTTTCATAACTATTTTTTTTCTTTGTAGTTCTTTAATTGCATCCCCATGGCTTTCTTTCCCTGGACAGAATCTTAAACAAAACATTCTTTTTTGTGAGAAGAAAACCCAACTTTTTTTATTTTTATTTTTTTTTAACAACAGACAAGTGTCAGGGTTGTTATTTGTGAGGGTTTGTTATGCTCATGAACATTTTGTGGAAAATTTTAAACTTGGAGTTCTGTGTATAACTTTTGTCTTTCATTTACAGTTAATCTTATTTAATAATAAATGTAATCTTGTCCTGTGTTTTGTCATGTTTTCAACTAAAAGTAGAAGTTGAGTGCTTCATTAACAGCAGTGACCAGGTTTCATATGTGGTGTGTGTGTGTGTGTGTGTTCTGGCTGATTATTTGATCATTCTGTGCAGTTATGTTGGTTTATGTCAGACACAACATTAAGTGTTAAAATTATGATAATTTTCTCAGATGTAGGTTTATTGCAAAGAGTGTGAGGTGGTGCTGTTGACTTCACATCACCTTATTTATTTATTTTTTTTTATTACTATCCAAAAGCTTGTAGTGTAGTGTATGTGCTGTAGCTGCATATTCTGCATGTGAGTACGATTTGTGTGTAAACATTCACAGACCCACACACTGTCACACAGATGCCTGGTGTCGTCTACAGTGATATCATCCATTGCAGGATCATCATTGCACCTGCTAATTACCATCTCCAGCTGGAGAGTTAAATGGAGCTCTGTTCTATGTCTGACCTTTGACCCCATGCTCTTTATGTGATGCACTTCAAACCCTGTTTGGGGCTGGCTGGGCTGGGCCTTAATGAGGCCCCATGTCTGCCCTCTGTGGGCTGCGCGCCTTGATTGCCCCGCTTTCATCCCTGACCATCTTCCCTTGATGTAAATTGAAAAGATCACAGCTATGGGGAGAAGACCTGTACTGGAAAGGCCTCTCTGCATAGATTATGAATATCATAACTCAACAGTATTTTTCTTCCTCTCTCCCAGCCACCCACTCCCGTCTCTCCTCCTGCCACCCCTTCCCTGTACAATGCTGTAGTTCTAATTGGACCCAATGGGGGGATTCTCTGTCTTTGATCTCATCGCTGCCACTGTGACTTTACACTAAAAAATGTCACTGCCAAATAGGGTTATCACCTGTAGAGCCTGGCCTTCCTCTGATGCCTGTACGTATCTCGTTAGCTTCACTCAAGCTGTAGAAGTTAATTAGTTTGACAGAGCTATTAGCGTGGAGACATACCTGATGATTGTGGTGTAGGCGCCATATTCAAAATCCAATTACCAAACACACATTTAGCATTTGCATCTGATACTTGAAGGAGCAAACCGTAAAGTACATTTCAATTCTCTGTCAGCAAAATTTCTACTCTGGTATTTGTCATGCACTACAGCTATATTTGTTATATTTGATTAATTATTGAATCACCACATGACTAAAGAAGAATATTTTTAATCATGCTTGATCTTACTTGTGAATAAACTTTGAACATATGCCTTAACACTCATTTTTCTCTAACCCTGGGAAGCATAACACAAGTGATTGTGTCCCCAGCTCATTAAAAAGTGTTTGCCACTGCAGTTCTCTCACCCGTTCAAAGCTGCTGTACAGAGCTGTGCAGAGTAAACTCTGCTCTCCCGTCTTCTCTGACAGTCTTTGGGGTATGCCTTCCCCTCTTAGACTGACATTGTGTTCGCTTTGATTCCCCCCCCCCAAAAAAAGACAGTTTAATGATTTGCATGGATGAAAAAAATCAGTGAAAATGCACATAAACATTAAATATTAATTCAGAAAGGGCTTTACATAAACATAAAAGCATTTAGCACAATGAGTGAATATGGAGATGACACTTGTTAATTTAACCGTGATAAACTTTCTGTTTGATGCCTGGGAGCATTTGCATTGGCAGCATGGGGACGTTGTGGAGAGTGTGAAAGCCCAAGGGAGAGGAATCAACACTGTTCATTTTGTCTATGTCCCAGTTTAAGACTGCCACTCTTTCTTTCTCAGCCTCTCTGCTTCCTTCTGTCTCTCCTCTGTATGGGCTGTGCTAACACTTCGCTTCTCCTCCCTGAAGTTTTCCAGTTAGGCTAATTGCAGATGCCAGGCCACGATATCCTTCCAACACCCCGGCTTCACGGCGTGATATATTTGGCCACCTCTGTTTGAAATAGACCTGATCAAAATTTTATCACATTACAGATATGAACCGGGGTCATTTAATGGTAGACACAGCCTCAAATTTTCTCCTGCTTTCATCTTTTCTTTTTGGTCTTCCAGCCCACAAATACTGATACGACAGTACGAGTGGCAACACTAAAACTAATAGTACTGATAAATGTGATGCATGTTCCTTGCTGCTTTACAGAGGTTGATAAGCCAGACAGAAATAGCACATGAATATCTGACACACACGGAACCATCACCGAATGTTGCACTGTATTAAGAGGTGATGGAATTGGCTGGTAAAATATGCAATGCAGTGTTAAATCCCATAAACAGACCGCTAACAAAAAATGTTCATTTACTCTGTTCTTGGTTGTTTCACAAACACTTTAGCAGCTCTGCATGTGCAGTCAGTTTTCTCACACCATATTATGGTAGCACAGTAGAAATAAGGATAATCACCTTTATTTAGCCAAGTATGTTACACACACACACACACACACACACACAAGGAATTTGTCTCCGGTACAGAACCGAGGCAGCCATCTGCGGCGCCAACTCACACCGATGGCTCTAACCACTGGGGGCAACTTGGAGGTTCAGTGTCTTGTCCAAGGACATTTCGACTGCAGGCACCGTGATTTGAACCTCTAACCCTCCAGTTGGGAGACAACTGCTCTACCCACTGAACCACAGTCGCCCCACACGTATGAATGTGGAGAGTCCTTACCTGGGAGCCATGTTAATCTGCCCAGTTGTAGTGTCTTTGAGCAAGACACCAAGTCCTGACCAGCCACCAGTGGTGGTACTCACATAGTTTAAGTAAAAGTAGCAGTACCACAGTGTAAAAGTACAAACATAGTAGCATAAAATATGCAAAGTGGCACAGTTCACATTGATGTGCATCGTATTATTCGATGATAATTATTGTGTACGCCACATTTAATGTTGCAGCCGATAAAGGTAGAGCTCATTTTAACTACCTTATCTGCTTCTAATTTGAATTACTGCTGGATAACTTGTGAATCTTACACCAAGGAGTGATAAATCTTATGATTATACTCTTGTTTTATAAACCTCATCCTGACAAGTAACTAGTAGCTAAAGTAATCAAAAAATATAGTGACTACAAAGTACAATATTTTTCTCTGAAATGTAGTAAGGTATAAAGTAGCAGAAAATTAAAATACTCAGGTAAAGCACAGGTACCTCAAAAACTGTACTTGCATTATGTACTCTACTTGAGCAGGTGTACTTGCTGTTCAGTAAGTTCCACCTCTGTGAGCTACAGACAGGGTTCTGTCAGTGATATTGTCCTATTCAGAAAAAATTCAGCATTTATTTTAGCATTTGTAGCCTATTATCTGTTGCTATACAGTATAGAATATCTGGCAAAACAATGTAAAGTTTCTCAGGGACGAATTACAATTAATCTGTTTTCCTACTAATTGAGTTTAAAGGTTAAACACATAGGTTTTTCTTTTTAAAACTGTGATTCGAGCCTGTGTGACTGCTAACAGCCCACACCACACTGCCTTACAGTAATTTAGACCTTGTGCACAACCCAATCAAGCGTTGTGCTTTTGTGCTAAGCTGGCACAGCCCACACAGAGAGCTGCAGTCCCTCGCTATCTCTGCCTCCTCCTCCTCACTCTGCCACAACACAGTCAGGCTACTGCTGAGCAGGTGAGGAGAGCCTCTTGACAACTTCCTATCCAGACTCCCCAGGGCCCAGTGGCCAGAGCGAGTCTTTTGTCATCCTAAAACAAGCTCGGGCCTGCTGCTCCTCCATTCTCGCCTGGAGTCCTGGAGACAGAGCCTGGAGAGGGGAAAATAATTAAAGACATTTTATGTCAAGAGTCCTTTTCTAGAGGGAGTCCGGGAGAGCCAACATGGGAGGGAAAAATTGGAGGAGGAGAGTAAGGATAAATGGAGGGATAAGCGGAAAAAGCACGAAGGTGATAGGTAGGCGGGTGGGGGTGGCAGCTTGGAGAGAGAGGGTGCGAGAGGAAGAGAAGGGATGCGAGTTTCCATTTCCTCTCTGCTATCCCCTCCCTCTCACCGCCCCTGTCCTCTGCTCAATTAGCAAAGCAGCAGGTGCTCCCAGCAGCACAACAGATAAGCTCGGAGGAAAGTCTGAAGCTTTTTCCTTTCTTTCCTTTTCTTTTTTGAGATGACCTGCAAATGTGATACTTCACACCCAGAATGGGCTAGCTGTTTCCTCCACCAATTTCAGAGGTGATAATTTAACTTTTACCCCTTCATCTCTCCTCTTTCCCCCTCCCTCCCTCACTCCCTGTCTCTGTGCTTCTCCCCCATATTTTCTCTTTATGTTTTCCACCAGGTGTCCTCTCTGAAGAGCAAGCTGAAGAAGCAGTCAACAGCAACAGGAAGTGGTGTGGCAAGAGCCTTCCTGAGGGCGCAGGCCACTCTCTTTGGATCCTACTGGGATGCCCTTAGATATAAACCTGTAAGGATCCCGTGTCATTAGTCACTACAGTGATCTTGTCTAATAGCAACTCTGTGTCATATTAGGACTATAAACGTATTCACCATCAAATCCGGATTGAGGCAACATGTTTAAAGGTGTATTCAAGTTTCAGTTTATCAAAATTCCAAAAAACAACACTTTATCTGTCACGTCAGTTAATTTTGGTTTTATGTCTTTAATATGAGATGTCCATCTCTGGGATTCCTACCCCCCACACCACTACAACATTGTCTGTGGTGCTCAAAGCTTTAACATGTTTTGTTAAAGTAATCCTGCAGCATCAGACCACTGTTAAACTGTTTTATAGATTATTTCTTCAGTTGAAAGTAACAAATTATTATGTTTTTATCTAATGCATTTTCGGTTAACTGATCCTATCCGGGGTGAATTCATC
>NW_018128000.1:191889-204848 GCF_001952655.1 Monopterus albus
AGCAGCAAGCAAACAGTTTTTAAAATTTTAACTACCACATTTCAGCAACGTTTTGAACTGAATTCAAATTCGATTGGCATCTGTTTAGACTGGGGCAGGTAAAAGGAGTGTTTTCAGTCAGAGCGCAAAGCTGAGGTGGGCCTGTCTGAGGCAGTGAAATGTCAGAGGAGCTGAGGAGTCAGGACATTCCCTTTGAAGATCCCTTTTAGCCACCTTTGGTGTTTTATTCTCCTTTACTAAGCCCCCTAACATTTCTTTTCTATGTCTTTTCTGCTTATCAAGTCCGAGTCAGCGCAGAGCAAACTACAGCATGTCCTGTTTGTCAAATAGCAAAGTCTTTGTTCCTTTGGCTTTGAGATTAATTGGATTTTATAGACTCCTGGAGTCAAGAAGCTACATTATTGATGATCTCCTTTTTTCTGTATTTTCTGTATAAAGACAGTATATGAACAATCTGCCTCCCTTCTGACACAAACCCTGAGACACGGTGTGTTTGTGCTTGAGCACAACATGTACTAGTTTCTCACTTCACTCACACTCATACCATGTTCCTTCTAGATGGGATCTGTATCAAAGTCTTGGGGCCCTATTTTCATGGCAGCACAACAGTCAGTGCAATCAGCACTCCGTCCGTTTGGTAATTTCCTGACCTTGAAGTTTGCTTTGTGCATCTGTGCAGTATTTTGGTGTAAAGCGCACGGTGTGCAGTGCAAAGGTTGGAGAACAGGCAGTAACAGGTGGGAGGTTCAACAAATGCAATGCAATGCAAGGCAGGTGGTTGGTATTACAGTGGTGTGAAAAAGTGTTTGCCCCCTTACTGATTTCTTATCTTTTTGCATGTTTGTCACACTGTAATGTTTCAGATCGTCAAACAAATTTATATATGAGTCAAAGATAACACAAGTAAACACATCATGCAGTTTTTAAATGAAGGTTTTTATTATTAAGGGAAAACAAAATCCAAAACTATATAGCCCTGTGTGAACAAGTGTTTGCCCCCTAAACCTAATAACTGGTTGGGCCACCCTTAGCAGCAACAACTGCAATCAAGCGTTTTCGATAACTTGCCATGAGTCTTCCACAGCGCTGTGGAGGAATTTTGGCCCACTCATCTTTGCAGAATTGTTGTAAGTCAGCCACATTGGAAGGTTTTCGGGCATGAACTGCCTTTTTAAGGTCATGCCACAGCATCTCAATTGGATTCAGGTCAGGACTTTGACTAGGCCACTCCAAAGTCTTCATTTTGTTTTTCTTCAGCCATTCAGAAGTGGACTTGCTGGTGTGCTTTGGATCATTGTCCTGCTGCAGAACCCAAGTTCGCTTCAGCTTGAGGTCACAAACAGATGGCCGGACATTCTCCTTCAGGATATTTTGGTACACAGCAGAATTCATGGTTCCACTTATCACAGCATGTCTTCCAGGGCCTGAAGCAGCAAAACAGCCCCAGACCATCACACTACCACCACCATATTTTACTGTTGGTATGATGTTCTTTTTCTGAAATGCGGTGTTACTTTTACGCCACACATAATGGGACACACACCTTCCAAAAAGTTCAACTTTTGTCTCGTCTGTCCACAGAGTATTATCCCAAAAGTCTTGGGGATCATCAAGATGTTTTCTGGCAAAACTGAGACGAGCCTTTATGTTCTTTTTGCTCAGCAGTGGTTTTCGTCTTGGAACTCTGCCATGCAAACCATTTTTGCCCAGTCTCTTTCTTATGGTGGAGTCATGAACACTCACCTTAACTGAGGCAAGTGAGGCCTGCAGTTCTTTGGATGTTGTTGTGGGGTCTTTTGTGACCTCTTGGATGAGTTGTCGCTGCGCTCTTGGGGTAATTTTGGTCGGCCGGCCACTCCTGGGAAGGTTCTCCACTGTTCCATGTTTTCGCCATTTGTGGATAATGGCTCTCACTGTGGTTCGCTGCAGTCCCCAAGCTTTAGAAATGGCTTTATAACCTTTTCCGGACTGATAGAGCTCCATTATTCTCTTTCTCATTTGTTTTTGAATTTCTTTGGATCTCGGCATGATGTCTAGCTTTTGAGGATCTTTTGGTCTACTTCACTTTGTCAGGCAGGTCCTATTTAAGTGATTTCTTGATTGCGAACAGGTGTGGCAAGAGAAATTGAACTCAGGTGCGATAAACCAGTGTTTTGACAGGGGGGCAAACACTTGTTCACACAGGGCTCTATAGTTTTGGATTTTGTTTTCCCTTAATAATAAAAACCTTCATTTAAAAACTGCATGATGTGTTTACTTGTGTTATCTTTGACTAATATATAAATTTGTTTGACGATCTGAAACATTACAGTGTGACAAACATGCAAAAAGATAAGAAATCAGTAAGGGGGCAAACACTTTTTCACACCACTGTATGTGTATTAGACTTCCATGCTGGTGATTTCATCTATAAGAGCAAACAGAATACTTACTATGAAATAATGCTTAAAATGTAAAGAACCCATTTAATTAATCACTGTCCAGCTAGTGTCCACTGTTGTACATACATATAGTGGAAGTTCTTTAAATCCCAGCAGCGGGACACTCATAGTGATTAATGCCATGACACATGACTATCCTCCATGTTTACCTACACTAAATCATGTACAAATGACACCAGGCTGCTACACAAAAACCCACTACCATTCCACACACACGAGATGGGTCAGTTATGGCTTTTTATACTGGAGACGTCAGATGACATCGCCTTCTTTCCAGCCTGCTTTTCAAAGAAGTGGCGATTTGTGTTATATTTTTCAACAGTGCAAACACTGCTGTGGCACGGTGTAATATAAGACGTAGCCTCTGATGATGTGAGATACAGCCAAATTAAGGTTGAAGTGGCTGCTCTGAACCATCCAGACAACAATATGATTTCCTGATGAAGCACCTTTCCATTTGTTGAGCTAGTGTTGCGTCACTGTGATTGGCACAACTGTTTTAGAGCAGTGCACACCGGTAATCTGAATAGCTGAGAGCACATTTATGAATTACTACAACCTATGATCTGTATTCACCTTCACCCGGGTGATTTGCACTATAGCACTGCTGCTGCACCTACATAAGTCAAAATAGCAGGTGTGCTCGGAGACGCCTACACACCTAGCACCCAAGACTTACCACGGTGCACTTGTCACTGTGCCTGCACAGCTAAAATAGTCATAGATTTCCACATGCAGTGCTACTTAAGTTCGTCTTAAGTTCCTCCTAGATCATAACATAGATCCTCAGAGAACTGCCACTCAGTGCAGTGGTCCAACATACAGTATTTATATAAGATGAGTTTCACACTTAAAGTATGTGCCACATCCAATTTATGACATGCATTATGCAATAAAATCAATACTGGATTCATTAAAAGTCATATTTCTAGTGCTGAATGTATGTGTTATGTAGAGATGACAGCAGCCTTGGAGGAAATTAACAGTTAGTGCTCATTCATTATTCTGCATTTACTGGTAAATATATCCTTAAGCAAGGCACAAAACCTTACAAGTAATTATGGGTTCAGTTGTGTTAAACATCACAAGTAACAGGTGTGAGCAGAGGTGGAAAGTAACTTAAGTGCATTTACTGAGGTATCTGTATTATGAGTATTTTCTTTTTCTGCTACTTCACTTCGCTACATTTCAGAAAACAGATTTTACTTTGTACTCACTACATTTATTTGATAACTTTTGTTATTAGTTTCTTTTCAGAAAGAGGTTAATAAAACAAAATACAGTAACATCACAAGATTTATTGATCCTTGGTGTAAAATTCACACGCTACCCAGATAAAGAATATAAGCTAGTTAAAATGAGCTATACCTTTATCATCTACAACATTGAATGTGATGTAATTGTGATCAAATAATATGATGTACATCAATGTAAACTATACCATTAGGCCTAATGAGTACTTTTACTTTTCTGCTAATACTTTTGTACTTTTCCTTAAGTAACATTTTGAATGCAAACCTTATAACCTTTACAGGTGGTACTGCTACTTTTACTTAAACAGTCTTCCACCACTGGCTGTGAGCGCACATGGCCTTTCATTCTAACGCAGTTACAGTACTATCCCCATCCTGTTGCTCTAGTCTAGATAAATGTTTTCAGTCAACTTTACTGGTTAAAACAGCTGAAGACAGAGTTATTTTGTGTAGCCTTCCTTGTGCTGGGTGACCTCTGTGACCCCGTTAAAGCACATGAATAGATAGATGATGTTTCTTTATTTTATTTTATTTTTGGAGTTAGAGTTGGAAGATACTAGCAGCAGCTGCCTTTCGGTGCTGAGAGTATTTTGCTGGTAACTAATGTGACAGACCAAGATCTTAAAGTTCACTTGGAAAGTTTTTAGTAGCAGTTGTTTGTCTCGGTATTCTGTTCCTTTTTGTTAGATGCAGTATGATACAAGGCTGTAGCTGCAAAGCCGATTGGTGTATTTTCTCACTTTTACAAGTGAATACCCCTTAAAAAAAACCTTTCAGTGATGTATAGTAAGTGGAGCAGTATTCCTGTGATGTAATCTTGGCCACTGGTATCATCCTCCAATTCCTGAAAACGGGGTTGGTCTCAAGTGTTGTTAAGTTGTTTTTGTGTGCCACACTGTGCCCGTAGCCTGGAAGAGACAAAGCACATTGTTTTACACCACAAGAATTTAAACCTTCGCTGAAATATGTGAGACTACTGTTAATTATGAGAAAACATGAATTGGAATAGACTACGGGCTGCGTGTGATTGACCTGCAGTGGTTCTGTTGTCATCCTCCGTGTCTATAGCTCACAGGCCAACAGACATGATGTAAGAAATGGTAATAATGTGTTAGTGTTGAGTACTAGAGAGTTTACTGGGACACCGTTGTCTGGTTTGGGGGAGATCGTGTGTGCTCCGCCATGGGAACTGTTTTCAGTTTTTTCTTTTTTCTTTAACTAACACTCTTCCTCCTACTCCTGCTCCTTCCTTCCTTTCTCTCTTTTGGACTCATTTTCTGTTTTCAAGCCCATTTAGCTCACTATTGAAGAAATCAGTTGATATAGTTCTTTGTTAGAGACTATATTTTTTTTACAGTGCATAATAAAAATAGAGAGGATGTGAGTGTCTTAGTGCTGTGACTCATAATGTAAAACATATTGTTTAGTTTAGACCCCCTGCCTTTCAAGGCACCGCATGCATCTGCCGCCCTTCCTGTGGCTCATTTCTAAACTAAGTAAACATGGTGAAAAACAGATTGATACAAAGAAAAGTGAGCCAGATTAAAATGTTAATAATTATTTGCCGGTAATGTCTCTGTGGACTCCTCAGGGGGAACCAATTACATTCTGTGAGAAGAGCTTTGTGAACCATCGCTCGAGCACCATGAGGAACTTCCTTTCTATGGCCGTCAACCTCCAGCTCTTCAAACAGGTACAAAGTGCTGTTTGTTTGTGTGTATCATTTTGTGTGTGTGTGTGTGCTTCAGCATTAACTACTCATTTGGACATACTGTAACCAGTACAGTTGATCTGAAATGTGGGAATTCTGGGCATGTATTTGACTTTATGTGTAAAAAAACAAGACCTTCACTCATTTACTCATCATAATTAAAAACTATAAACATCTGTTGCCACTCACATGGTACACTGACAGATGCACAGCTCTATACTGTAAGCTAGAGGCAAGCACAAATAGGAGTGCTTACTGTAGGTAAGTTACACTGTCCTCTCCCGTGAATGTCAGTTTATTTTCAAGCTGTTTATTTATTTATTTTTTTTAGCAGGTTTTTATTTAGAGGGGTGAAAGTCTTCATTTTTATATATAGAAAATGTCTCTCAGCTCCACTTGTGCTCAACAGTCTGTCAACGGGGTAAAGTTAGCATTTAGTTTCTTGACAGTTCACTTGTTCAGAGTGAGGAGAAATAGGTCTGGGATTATAGCTAGTATCCTCCGTATTATAGCTGGTATGTCCTGTATCTCCGTGTTCTCAAACGAAACCTTAATTAGTCAGGCCAGTATTTTTACTGTACAAAGCCATGTCAAGGTGTATTTTGTCCTTAAGAATTAAGAAATGTGGTCACAGCTTTAACTTGGTCTTCAGAAAACTGAACATCCTCCACCAGGACCACCGGTAGAACTCCACTGTGGTCATATGTGTATTTTTATGTAGAGAATATGTATGTCAGCAGGTATCATTTATTCATGTGCGGTTACATGAGTTTCCCTTAAAAATCACCCATGTATACTTAATATGTTTATCCTCCAAATCCCTTCAACGGTACTGAACTTAGCCGAGCCAGGGAGGAGTGGAGAGACACCTCTGGCTCCAAAGAAAATTTCCTCTCACCCCTTGAATTTTTCTTTGTGCTCTCTGACCCGTGATAGTAGTATGATTTACCCTCGAGAGTTCCAGCACATCGGCCCTCAGTCAGCCTTTTGTTTCTCTGGACACTCTGCCCAGTCTATAATTTTCCCAGGCAGAGCAGATAGCGAGCAGGAGTTCAAAGCATCCTCCCGACTGGCTCCTTCCTCAGCGGTAGCACTGGGAAACAGGCCCTTATCTCCTCCTCCTCCTTCTCCTCTCCAGCACGGGGGATGGGATGAACTTATCTCTTGCACTCCTCTTTCGACTAAAGTGAGAGAGACCAGCAGTCCTCCCAAGCTCTGCTCTGGCCATGACCCATGTTCACTCATAAACATGCAAATAATACTCAACTTGAATGGCTACACACAAGCACACATCCATTTTTATATACATCTGTACTCGCTCTGAGACAGCAGGTTTTTGTTTTTGTTTTTCCAGTACTTCTGTTCTTTATTTTATTTGTTTTTATACCAACCTTTTATCCTATTATGCATCTATAATTCAGTAGATTGTCTTCATTGACTGCCACTGCTATCTTATCCCCCAAATTACAAAACATAAATAGCATGTGGCCACATGCAGTGAGTAATAAACGTAAGTATTGTCATGTATTTAAAAAACGAATAATAGTCACAAAAGACTATTGCTTTCAATAGAATCTTAATTTTTCCTAACAGCATACATTTTAAACTAGTTACTGTTTTCTTTGCTTGTTTGATTAGTTTTTTCTTAATGTTCATCTAAAGAGAACAATCTGTGCTTACTTTCCAAGTGAGATTGTAGATGGCGGGGGGGACTTCAGGCCATCAAAGCTGCCGTTTTGAACTTGGGTAGTGTAAAAAAAAAACAAAAAAAAAACAGTTTGGGTTGCTCGGATGTCAAGCAACCGGTCATTAGGACTGGAGTGAAGAAGTATATCAGATGGAATATATTTAATGATATTTACTCAGTGGCCAAGGTGTGAGATGTTCTGAATGTAACCTATATGGCAACAACACTAGGTCAAACCTGAAGCTATATTATCAGGATTGGTAGATCACAGCACACATCACACGCATGGTGAAGTGCATAATGTCGAGGTGTTAACACGAGTTTAAGGCGTTACATCTCATCAAGAAATTATTTTCGATAGGTACTTTATTTAGTCATTTCGTGTTTTTTTTTTTTTTTTTTTTTGCTGTAAAGCCGGCCTTTCTGCCTCAGCCACAAATAATTCCTGTTTTATAGCAAACAACGTGGACTCGTTGATGAAAATTCAGCAAATGTTACGTAATACTTTGGGAGCTGAGTGGTGGACAGAAAGACCATTGTGCTGTGAGATGACACCCAAGCTCATTAATAACTTTGTACTGCCCTCGTTGACCTTCACCATTGTAACAAATGTCTTGCTGTAAGTTGTTTTGGATACGCACACCTGCCAAATATCTAAAATGTAAATAGGTTTTAAATTGACCTTATGCTAAATATTCAAATGTTCTAATCCAAACAGATCTAACCAGATGAGTGCATTTGACATACATGTGCTACAGTACCCAACCAAAAGCAGAAACCAAAGTCATCTTATCTTGTGCCACTATGAAACATAGACACTAAGCAAAACCTAAAATAAAATATACACATACGCACATGTTAAAATGTCACAGTTTCACCTTTGAACACACTTCAGTTCCCAGACTGTTTCCCCTCTGCTCAGTCCACCAGCCCATGTCTGTTCAGAACAGAACAAGTGGGAGAAATCTTCCACAAGAATGCGGGGGAAAGCCTGTCGACATTAACCTTCTTCCTATCAACCATCCTCAGCTCCTACGCACTTACATACACACAAGCGCACGCTGCCATCTGTGTGTATTGTGCTAGCAGAGACTGATTCAGTGAACTCTCTTCCTCTTACTGACAAAACTAAGCCCTCCACACCAAGCCTTCCACTGTTTTATTGACTTTGTACCCTGATAATTTATTGCCAGGAACTTGTGTTGACAATATGAGTCTCATCGGTCAATAATCGTCCACCGTCCTCGGTGTACTGTAGATGAATGTGATTACTAAGCCGTTCTCATAAAGCGCGGAAAGTGCAGCCTTATAAAATCAAATAGTTTGATTAAAAATCTTACAGTATGTGGTGGGTTCATCCACTCCAACATACAGCATCATTACAGTTACAGCAATAAGAGGAACAGATGAAGACAAACACTGTACTTGTCCCAGCAAAGCTCTTATTGCACAGCATGCAATATAGAAAGCTGCACTTTCCTCTCTCAAAAAAAGAGGCCGTTTTTATCGAAGTAATTAGTCTCAGTAGTTTATGTGGAAATGATAATATATTATATTTACTGGTGACAGTTTAGAGAATCTCAGCATATCAAACACCCATAAGAAGCCCTTTTCAGACATGCAGGGGAACCCTGAAATTCTCTAGACATTACCCGGGGGAGCTGTATGTGAGAACGCAGATGTCTCAGTCAGCTGACCTGGACTTTAAGCAGACTTGACTCTGCCAGATCCCTAGAACAAAGTCCACGTCTGAGTGAGCTGGAGTGAGCCCATATGACAATACAGCAGCATATAATCCAGAGTATTCACACTAGTGGGCATGTTGATGACATTCTACGTGTGACCGGCACAAAACCGGAAGAATACAAATATCAGATGTTGAAAACAATGGCTATTGACAATGAATACACCAGCGAAAATGTCTAACTGGAGACACGACGTGATTCATGTCTCCAGAATCATCAGACAAGGCAAGAGATTCAGTTGTTTATGACCAAATTACCAACTGACTACATGACCATGCACTAGCAAAGATGGTGGTGAGCTGTAAATGAGTGAAGTGATCAGTAGCTACAGTTTATGGGATCATATTTAATAAATTAAATTTACTTTTGGTAAGCCTAAGTCTGAGTCATGAGTGCTTAAGTCCAAGTCGAGTCACAAGTCCTGAAAATCAAGATTCGAGTTGGACTCGAGTCCTGGACTCAAGTACTACACCAGCAACAAGATCACATGTAGACATGAAGAGATGGAGCAGAATTGTGTGTAACTTTGTGTGTCTGAATCTGTTCTGCACACTTTGACTTGATTTTATTGACATGTAGTTTGGCTTGAGATTCTTTTAGTAACATTTTTTTAAAAACCAATTAAAAATATTTGAACATAATGGAGAATATTTGTAATTTGTATTACTGGTTTCACAAATATTAACAACCTGAATTCTTTTTAATAATTTATTGGAGCTCCTGCTGTACTGCTTGTTTGAATGAAGCTGGTCCTGATGTGGGCCTACCCTGAAATTTCTTTGTGTTTCTTTTAAGAGAGTTTGTTTGTTTGTTTGTTTGTTTGGGGGGGTGTATAAATCAGTCTCAAAACAAAGAAAATGAGCCCATGTGTTGTGTGCAAGTGTTTGTGCACATGCAAGAGTGAGTGCTGGTTTGCATGTGTGAGTGTGTGTGGTGATCACAGTCTGCCATTGTTGAGTAATGTCTAATTAAGCCCCCACAGCAAGGCAGGTAATCTGGCCGGGATGTGTGGAGCGAGACGGGAGGAGGGGGGATAAGTGGAGGCTTTGGCTAGGTGATGATTTGGGTTGATTATCTGCACTAATTGGGCCAGCCAAGTAGCGCAGCGGCGGTTGGACCTTACAGTCTCACCTCTCATTAAAATGATCTAATGATGAGTTTCCAGCTCTTCTGACCAGAGGAGCGAGCGGCCGTGTCGGTCGCTAGTTAGCATGCTGTCCCTGAGGACGTGCGCCTAAATCAACTTCCACCGTTGTTACACTTTGGACACATATGCAGAGTTATAGAGTAGGATTACTACAGTTAAAAAAAATATCTCACAATAACTTGTTAGTGATTTGTATACAAAAGAATTGTGTACTATTTGTTGTTTTTCTTAAAAAACAAAGGAGTGTTTGAAAGGTGGGAGGTGTTGATTGTTAATTAATGCCATTCCAGCTTTAAATCCAAATGCACTGATTGTTAGCTGCTTTTCCCTCCCACCTTTACACAAATAAACCCTGAATTGATTAATATGGCAGACTGAAGTTTGTGGTTGAAAACAAAGTGTTAGAATAAAATACATAGAAACTAGTAGAAAGTTAGTTTTTCAGAACTTCGACAGACCTTGGCCATATATCTTGAAAATAAAACAAAAATACTGTGTTGCAGCCGCGCGTGCTTTCACACCAGAAACTTGCCGAGATTGGTCTGAGGATGTCAGTGGCTAATGTTGTTTGCACACAGACATTTGCTAATATGGGACAGGGCACTAACAGCAACTTGTGGGTCAGTGCGGTTTGACACCACGCGTCACTGAGGGATCTGCGTAATTGTTTTGGTGGAATTCAAATCTTGTTTTTATGGTCAAGATTTAGAAAAAATACATATAATTATTGCTCTAAAAATGACACAACAGCCCTCTGATGGGTGTGTATTATTGAAAGTATGTCCTGTAGTTTTTATTTGGTCATGACCTGTAAAATATTTTTCATACTCTAATGTTAAAAGAATGCTGTTACAAATGTTGAGGTATATATTTGTCTCTGCAAGTAAGCATGTACTGTGTACTATGGTGAAAAGTACTTGAGTGCAACTTTGAGGTATTTGTACTTTATTATTTTAATTTTCTGGTAAGTCATACTTTTGTTACCTCATACTTTGACTTCACTATATTTTAAAGGAAAGTAATAAACCTTTGACTCCACCACATACATTTGACAATTTTACTTACTAGCTACTTTTCTGAATCAGATAAACTATACAAAGTACAATATAATTATCTGACTTTATTGATCCCTAGTGGAAAATTTTAAAATACCCAGCACTTGAAATTATAAGCATATAAGGTAGTTAAAATTAGCTCCACCAATACCAGCACATGTACATGATAATGCATCAGTAATTATAATAACGATATACATTAATGCTAATCCCTAACCCTAATTAAAATGTAAACTTTGATGCTAATGCTTCTGAGCTTTTATTTAAGTAACATTTTGGATGCAGGACTATTACTTTTTTTAACTGTGGTATTGTTACTTTTACTTAGTTAAACAGTCTGGGTACTTCTTCCACCACTGCCTGTGTAATATACAGACATGTGTAGCTGTCTTGGCTGTTAAGTCCATATTTATGACACAGAGTTTTATGTGCTCCATGTCACAGTGGGAGGAAATGAAACTTCCTCATGTCTCAGACATTTTGCAGCATGTAGTTGGCTGCAGCGATCCCTCACCTGCTCCACATTACCAGATCCCCATTACTCGCAACCAATCTAATGTTGGGATGTAGTTTCTGTCAGGTAGGATTAAAAACACCCCACTGTGGCTGGAGTGTTGGAGTCTATGTGTTTCACTGTGTCCACATCCCCTTGTCCTCTGTTCTTTAATAAGCATGTTGTAATTTATGGTTGTAGTTCATCGATGGACGGCTGGCCAAATTGAACGCAGGCCGCGGCTTCACCGACCTGTTTGAAGAGGAGGTCACAGAAGGGGGCTTCTGTGGAAGTGAGTAGCGCTAGACCTTAAACACAGTATATTTATGGCTGTATTTCATGCTATAAGCAGATATTGTACCACAGTAATATGTAAAAGCAGTGAACAAAACTAGGAAAAACTTTTAAAAATGGTGTTAAGACCCTTTTTATGGCCAAATAAAATGTAGTTCTGCCTCAATTTTTACTTTTCACATTTAAAGTCTGTAAAACAAAAAATTATACATTGATTAAAAAGATTTTTTAAAATCATACTCGGGTATGCTGTGGTGTCGTTGTATACATTTGTTTATTTTCTGATGTTGCTGTCCTCAGCTACTCATATACACAATCACATTTAATGGCTGTGATGAACTTTCTCATGAGCAAACCTGTGACAACATACACCCAACATTTTAAGCCATTAACAGATTTCACCTTTTTTTAAGCTGAATACAATGCATATGCTTTTATCTGTTCTAAAATTATTGTAACTTTCAGCCTTTCAGGATACATTTGTACATTTTTTATATTCTGTATGCATCTAGAGTGTCACTTGTAGGAAGAGGTTTGATGCAAAACTTAACACTTTTGGCAGGAGAGAACAAAAGAAAATCTCTAAATTCACTAAAACGAGCTGAGGATGTAGTTTAGAGCTCGGTTTTACTAATATTCCAAATTATTTTCTTCAGTCATATTGAATGTGTCAGTGTGACAGTTACCTTTGCTTTGCAATGTACATATTGTGCTGTTCAGTGCAAAAAGATTCATTCATAATTCCTGTTTCCCTTCAGGTAATTCAAGGTCTTATCAGCAGTGGATGCACACAGTAAAGGTGAAGTCCTGCATGTCATGTCTGTCTTTTTATTTCCAAGTTTGTTTAATTGAAAACGTGACTGACACAGCTCCCGGGTTTGAAGTCCTGGTGTTGCCTTTAGAATGAAGGGTCTGCCTGAATGTACAGATCCAGCTTTGAGTGCAGTTTGGTGTGTGAAGCGGCGCATGCAGCAGGACAGTGGAGACGGATGGGAAGGGAGACAGAAGTGATTTGACGTGACAAGACGTCCTCCGACATGACATGTTGATCTGGCAGCAAACACAGGCATTATTCTGCTGAAACGACCGAAGAACCTGCATCTTCCTACTTCTTCATCTCTTTTTTCTTCCCT
>NW_018128000.1:205030-221711 GCF_001952655.1 Monopterus albus
TCTTCCCTTATCTTTCTTTCTGTATCTCCCATTCTCTCACCCTCTTCATCTTTGTCACAGCCCACCCTCTGTCTCTCTCTCTCTGACTCGCTGGGTCTCTCTCCCTCACCCTCCCTCTCTCCGCACGCCGTCAGCTACTGTAAGGCTGAATTAGTTCTCTGGAGTGTTCTTCAAAGGTTTGTTAAAGTTCACATTTCCTGACTGACAGGGATCTATAAGAGGGGCCTTCACCTCGCCCCCTCTCCTCCTCTCCCTCTGCCCACTTCTGAAATGCTGTCTGCCATTTACTCTGTTTAGCCATTTAGCCGAGGCTTTGTGGTTGTACCAAAGACCAAACAGAGAGAAAAAGAGTGAGACGCCAAAGGAGTTGTGCAGCAACTCGGAGAGAGAAAAGAAGACAGGCACACAGAGATATTAGGTAGCATAATGTCAGTCTGCACAACTCAAAGTGGAAATCAATCACACACAGTCTCTTCTATTGTTGTTTTAGGCTGCTTCTAAATAAAAAAACCCTCCTGAATGCTACTGTATGAGTCATGCAGTTTATCATGGCTCAGTGATAGGACACTTTGCCTGGTTTCACCACCTTCTTACTGGAGTTGCCTTGCAGTGCTTTTCAGAGCTGCAGAGAGTTATTGGTGTTTGATATTGAAAATTAGTCTCGTGTCTATATAGTGCTGCAGTACTATGTGCTATAGTGCTAAAACCCAAAACTGAATTAGCATTTTTGCGCTTCCGGTCTCTTCGCCCTGAAGTCAGTGGGTTTATTTTGAATGAGTTTTTGGTGAGACGCTTGAAATAAGGTCTGTGGTTAATACAAAAGTACGTCATCCCTATGACATTCTGTACTCCTCATATGTTAAACAAAAACTTTAGTAGCATATGTTGATCTTAATTGCAGTTTGCTCTAAATCATTAATTTGATAAGATCACCATGTTGTGATTACGATAAAAGCAGATAAACTGTTAATTTGAATTACTGCCCAGCTCTACCTCTATATACTGTATACGAATATTGCATATGAAAATACTTCATAATAATGGGTCTGTTTGTGTGTATAGTGCCTCAAAATGTCCTTAGGTTACTGACAGATAATTGTCTCTGTTACAGAAAGGAGGAGCACTCATCAACACAGCTGTGACAAAGGTAAGTTCTTCTGCAGAGCTGAACACGCAGCCAGTGCTTTGTTTAATACTGTATGTACATAACTTGAATTCTCAAGATGACATTTTGCAGGTTCTTTAGAGAAAATTAGCCAGCGTGCTTGAATATTTAAAAAATAACCTAAAGTCTTTTACATTTGGCTACAGAGGGAATTGGAACATTGTTCATGACTAGTCTGTTTGATGAGCAGCACCATGTCATTAGGTGCTGTACTATTGGTGGTCAGGGTGCCCTTTCATGTTATCGTCTCCTGTTAGTGTGCGAGACTCTCTTATCCAGCCTTTTGTCTCTGTGTTTTTGCCACAGAGATCAAAGCATTTCTTGATATTACATGAGACCAGAACAGAATGTTAATGCAACATGTTTTGATTAATAATCTGGAGGGTGTCTGTGTCTCTGTGTGTGTGTGTTGCTGCTTTTCCACCCAGGCCAAGAGTCATGCCAAGAGGGGCATCCGGGACATTAAGGGCAGACTTAAAGCGAGGGTGAGCTGTACATACCTTCACACTGCTCTGTCACACATGCACACACACTCACACTGTACAAGCATGGAAACACACATGTACACAAAACTCTTCAGAGGCGCACAGATAGACCTACGCCCCCTCGCAGAAACAGACAGGAAGGCTGCTTTACATAGAGTGTGTGATTCTAACACAGGGGCCTTTAATGACTGTTGAAGCCTGCTTAGCGTTTGTTCAGGGCTGTACATTTTTAACTAGCGCCCCTCTGGCTATGGCCTGTCATGTCATCCGAGCCCCTGCCTCTCTTTCTCTTTCATTGTCTGCATATTTCATCAGTGAGCCTGTGATTTCCTCAAAGCTAATGTAACGAGGTGTATGTTTCCATAAGCCGGATGAACTTGATAAGGCAATAGCAGTTTGATCTGTCAGTGGGAAACTGAGCAGAGAGGGCGCTGATGATGAACAAGGGCAGCACGCAGTGTTCTGCACTTTGTATGCACACACAAACACACACACACTCAGCAGATGCAAACAGAGGTGCTGAAATCTATTTGATTTTGAAGTCAGATTTTTTTTGTGCCGTCAGAAGACGAATGAATTCAAGGTTCTTAAGATTACACTTAATCTGCAGAGCGTTTACAATGTGTCGCTTCCAGCTGCAAATGTCTATCTATACAGGGCCCCTCAGCACAAACCTATTGAAATTAAACTGATCAGAGGTGGTTTTTAACTTTATTTAATTATTTATTAGCTTGCTAGCTAGAGAAATATTTTAAAAGATGAGCTTGCAATATTTTGTATTTCCAATACTGTCAAATAGTTTCACCAATGTTTTAGTTTCTTTCTACTTTCTGACCACACTCTGGCACAGAGGAATACGCCCTGTCAGGCTATAGATGCACAATACTTACTGGTAGGATCAATTAATCGTTTTATGGAATTTGTTGACAATAAGAAAAATGTACAATATCATTATACTTATCCTTTAACTTTTAAAAATATCAGTGAGAAGCAGCAACAAATTGCTTCAACTCAGAAATATCTTTCACTCTTCTGTAAGAGAGAAATGCCTTTAATGTCTTATGGTCTGGTTAATTCACATAAATGCACATTATTTTCCATTATTCTTAATCATTTACAACACAAATCATGTAAGATTTATATTCTTCATCTCTCTTTCAGGAAGAAGAAGAGGGGCTGATGGTCTGTGCCGGGTCTCCCACCAGCACCAAGAGCCTGTCTCCAAGGAGACTGCAGAAGATGAAACAGGTGTGACATGCGCACGCGCGCACGCACACACACACACACACGCACATCAGTAAATGAGTTAAGTACATATACAATGACTGATCATCCCAGAGCTCACTTTTCCCTGGGCTGACACGGATGCCGTCTTCCGTTTCTGTACTTTCTCTGTCCACTCTCAGCTATTTTTTTCTCCCGCCTGCATTGCCACATCTTTCTCTCTCGTCCTTTTTTATCTCCATTCCTCTCCCCTCTCTCTCTCTCTCTCTCTCTCTCTCGAAACAGTAGTTTGTCAGGGTGCCAGATGTAATGATAAGCATCTTCTTTTTTATCAACACACTCGTGTTGTACTTTCAGTATTTCTCTCCGAACAGCACGGACAGTAGAATCAACTAATCTGCCGGTCAGCACTTCCTCTGAAGAAATTGCTTGTGCATCATAAGTGAATTCCACATTTTTTTTCTTTGTTGTGTGCAGAACTGGCAGACGATGCGCAAGCACATGCATGCTCATCAGTAAATTTTGCAGGAGAGTTAAGAATGATAGAAAATTATGAGACAGTGTAGTGTAAATGAATATGTTCGCTTATACCAGTGTAGGAAGTTGTAGGTTAATACAATTAGACGGGCACACTTAAACTCATGCATACACCCTCAGGGATGCTAGCTATAGCTCTCATTTATACCTTTGTACTCCCAGCTGGAGCATTTAACCACCTCTTACTGCTAAATAAAAAATGCCAAGTGGACTCCCAGTTCTGTCTAAAAACACGCACACAAACAAAAAAACATGCCTGCCTGCATACACTGACATTTTGGTCATAGTCATGTAAGAATGTGATTAGGAGAGGTTGTGCTGCCTCTAATTAGTGTTGTGTTTCCTGTGTGTGAGATGAGGCTGGAAAGTCTTAGCGCAGAGGAAGGTGTGACGGCCGGGGAGAGGAGAGGAACGGCAATTAGAGCTTTTCTAAAGGCCTCCTCAGAAACCCTCCCCCAAGCTAGCACACACACACACACACACACACACAGCAGCAGCTCAACACACACACACACACAGATTTAACAGTGAACATGCAATTGTTGTCTACACACACCCACTGTATTCTCAGTATACTCACACCCCTGTCCCTGCCCCTGAGGCCCATGCAATGCCACAATAACAGGTCCCTGAAGACCACTGGAGGAGGGGCCATGCAGGGCATACGACAGCATGTCCCACAGCGCTGGCTTTGTGTGTGTCTGTGTTTATATATATATATAGTCCATCAGTTTCTTTTTAGCCATACACAGTGCTCCTCCCATTTGTATCTTTTCAGCTGACCTTATACTCTAGCTCGTACTCCAGGTATAACAATATTACCCCAGCCTGTGCAGATTAAACAAACCCTCCTAAGTTTACCGGTCAGTTGACCCAAGATTCTTTCTGCCAGCTGAAACCAAAACAGCAGATTGAGAAGCCAAGAAAGCCTCAGTGTGTAGTAACCCCAAAAACAGTCGCACCTTTTCAGAACATTAGTTTTGAAATTGTAAAGTTTTTCAGGATAGTTTCATTTTTCTGTCTTTATAACACAAATTAAAGCACATTAGTCAGAAATTTGAAGTGAAAGTTAAAAACAAGTAAAAGTAAAAAATAAATTTAAAAAGATCTCCTTACAAAGTAACATTTATGCTTGGTTCAGGAATAATATTTCTAAAGTGATTTGGCTAGTACATAATGAACCAAAGCCTTTTATTAGGTTTCTGATGCATTTTGTTTTTGGAACTTTATACCAACCATTTAATTACTTTCACCAGACTACTTCTAATACTCTACTTTATTTGTATATTTACTGTACATTTCAATTACAGTTGAAAAAATGTATTAAAAACAGCTATGTTGTTGGTCTTTTTTTAACCTCCCTGTCTGTGAAATCTCCCGTCTGCTTTTCTGCCCACAACTGTCTTGACCAGGTGTTTCTTGCACCAGAAATTGATCTCAGTGGGACTAACCTGGTTAAGTAAAGGTTAAGTAAAATGGACAAACAAAAAAAAAAACGCTTATCCTTGTACTGTAGCTCCTCCTTTATGTCCATCTCTGTAGAGAAAACTAAGGTCCTGTGTCTGTCCATGCAATCCATAAATCTGATTTTGTTTGTCATGACAGTCTTTATTTTTAAAATAAGAATAAAATGAGCCTATTTTTCTTAACAGGAAATCACACTGTGATCCCCTCATTTAAAGAAAGTCATGCTAAGGTGAAACAAAAGTGTTTACAAAAAAAAAACCCGTCCAGCTCCCTGTTGACATTTTTTCATTATGTCCTTAGTCAAACCTGCTCCTGGCGTACTCATAGTATTTTCATACTTTTGACCAACCAACAAATGCTTATCCTGGCCTGATAAATTCAGAAACATGTTGGCATCAGAAGCTCCAAAAATGTGATCTGATTAGAAACATTCCAGTCTCATATAAAAGTCTCCCTGATACATTTTCATCATTCATCATTTTTAACAAATCCCTCTAAGTCTGTCCTTGAAATGAGATGAATGATCCCGGAAAAGTTCCTTTAATTAATCATAGCAAAATAAGTAGAAATAATGAAATTCATATTGTATTTGATCAGCCAACATGTGAACCAAAGGGAACGTGCTGCTGACATGTGCTTACATATTTCAGCCATATCTGGCAATGCGGGTGATTTGTAGTGTGTGGTGAGCATGCTGATTAAGAATGTACAGTAGGAGTAATCCCTTTGTTTGACAAAAACACGACTGACTTGGACTGCTGACTTCTTGTCTGATACAACAAACAGCCATTGTTCTGGATCCTGTATGGTCTGGTATGCACGTGCCACATCTGTTTCTCTGCATGTGAGATTTTGTACATTTAGTTTGTTTTATGTACTGAAAGCATCTGCAAAAAGAAAGTATATCTGCACCTCAGCACCCTTTGTACATGTATTTCAGCATATGTGTATGTACATAAACATACATGCATTTAACTGTTGGCTTCAGGTTGGAGGCAACGGAATGACAGCTGTTATGAGAGAAGAGGAGTGTAGAGGGCCGGCCAATGTTAGAGACAATGACAGCCAGCAGGCCTGTGGCTGGGCTCAGCCCCAGGCTCTGGACTCTTCACTTGGTGGGGCAGGAGACATGCCAGAGAGCTAACACAGATGTAAAGCAGAGGTGCAAAGTCACATGGATACATCAGCACATACATGCTGCAGTTTGCTTATGTGTGTGTGTGTCTGGTGGTATTCGCAGTGTGGGGACAGAAACCGGTTTACACACTCACACTGTGGGCACTCGGCCATGCTGGTCCCCACCAAGTAACTGTTGAAGCTTAAGGTTAGGTGTTAGGAAAGTAATGGTTACATATAGTTAAGGTTAGAGAAAGTCTCCAGGAAAGGAGTGACAGTCGATATGTCGACACGAGAAATGGAAACAAACATTTGTGTGTGTGTGTGAGCGAATACCTGTGTGTGCTCCACCGGTGGGAGACAGCTCACGGCCAGTGGACACGTACAGTATATGCACTATACACATGACTCGTGAAGTATTTGTGTAATATTTTATGAAATGCACTTTTGTGTGGCTTTCAGTATGAAGATCTGTCATTTGTCTCTGAGTTCAAATATGCTTATACTAGTATGTAATTTTAATATAATACCACTCAAAGTGAAGCATTCATTGCTTATAGTACAATGCATAGAAACTGTATATTATATTCAGTACATGATTGATAACATGTCAAATCCATGCTTTGTGGGTAAACTGAATAGGAAGTAACTTAATGTAGATTATAGATGATTATAGATTCTATTATTGTTTGTTGTGATTTGTAATAATACAATTTAGAGACAGCTCAAATTAGCTAATAATATCCACTGTAAGATCAGTATTGTGGATAAATCTTTTCAGATGAATAATTAGGATGCATCACAATGAACTTTAAGTACAGTGACTCTGTCAATAATTGTGTGTCGGTGTGGTTATTTGTTTGCATTTGTATTATCTACTTGGCTTAGTTTCTTAATTCAGAGTACAAGCGACTTCTTCGCTGAAACCAAAGTGCCATCTCCTGGCAGCATCAAAGTACTGCGCTGCACCCGTTCGCATCAAGGAAACCTGGTGATTTCACTGGACTTTAGTTTCCTCTAACAGAATGAGCATAATGCACATTTCCCTTCTGTTCTGTTCTGTTCTGTTCTGTTCTATGGCTCCTGCTTTTAGCCAAAAGGATGTGGGCTTTCAGCAACAGCCAGTTGGGCTGATGAGCAGTGGATCTTGCCTCAAACACATTTTTTTGGCCGTACTTCTGCAAAGGCTCTGCCTCTCCCCAAGGTTTGTTTGCATTTTACTGGCATCTCTTTACATACCCTGCCAAGCCGTGCGATCAGTGCCCACTTAGAAATGCTGTATGAAATGTATAACGCAAGACCAGCTATTAAAGTCCGCAAGCGTTTGGCCCCAGCACAGAGAGGCATAGTTGTTCTGCATAACCGCTCATGCAGGGAAGGAAGGATGAGGAGGGCAAAGTTGGTTTCTCCAAATGCAGCAACTTAAATGGATGATGACGACTCTTTTCCCCTAATAACTGCAGAAATGAAATTGAATTTGTTGTATCAAATTTTGAGGTTTTTTTCCCCCTTCCCATACCTTTTCATTCAGAGGCTTGGCGTGTTAAAGGGATGGAGTAAAGGATAACTGAGTCATGTTTACAATTCTACACTCATGTACTCAAAGTTTCTGACTGTAACGACTCACGGTCTGTGTGCTGCTTTTTTGTTTAACTTGAAGGGAGGCCAAACTCTGTGAGTTGTTTAGCCAGATACTCATGGACACAAATCAATGTAATACAATTAGAAAAGGACTAAAATAATAAAGAACTATTTCCCTAAGAGATGCTGAGAAGGCAAATCTTTTTTGATTTAAGAAACATGGAGTTTCTCTTCCTCTTCCAAAAATACTATATCAAGGTAGTTTAACTGAAATACTCTGATCATTTTTTTATTTTCATGGCTCATGTTTCTCTGCTGTACCTCCGCCTTTTGTTCTCTTCATTGCGTACAGTCTGGAGAGGAAGGAAGTGAGAGGCAGGCAGTGACAGAAACAGTGACATCTGTCACTGGCAGCACAGTGATGGAGGGAGAAAATGGGAGACAGGAAGGCATGGAGGGGAGAATCACTTTTTCATTTTCACCTTTCAGCCTCCCATTAGCCAACAGCGAGAAGCTAATGAAGGAGCAGTATGATAATCTGTTGTTCTGCTGTTCCGTTCTTGCCACCGTCCTGTCAGGCCTGGGGAGATATGGGATGGTGGCAGAGCTGTCACAGTTTCAATGTGGGACCTTTTTGCACTGGTTGAGAATGCTTCATTGTAAATGTCTAAACTTGAAGAGTGTCTATATTCCTGTTGTTGTTGTTTTTGTTTTTTTTACATTGACATACAGTACATCTAATTTTAGATCTCAGATTTAACTGCTGCTGCTGGTTTCGACAGCTCTGGTGGAGCAGTGCTGTTATGTTTGAGTAACTGACAAAAGCATGTCTTGTACCTCACCTTACCAGTAAAACGAACGCAGTGTGTTGGTCTTTTTGAAAAAGATAAAAGTATTTAAACCTCCTGTGCCAAATATGGTGCTTCTATCGTAAAATGCTTGGTTGTTCTAAGATGTTTAACCTTAACTGCTGCACTAAAGGGTCACAGTGAAGAGAGGGAATGACAAATTGATGAAGCTGTGAAGTGAGGTACCATCCATTTAAAGCTCCCTATGGAACTTCCTTGTGAATAGATGGCACCAAAGCTGTAACAGAGATCAGAGGGCCAGACTTCATGACTTGTGTCTGGTTGTGTTTGGGTTCACCTTGCTTTAATAAACACCTTAGATGAAGAGAGAGGCCCTGCTTTCCTAATCACAGCCCTGTTGCACAAAAGGTCTAGGTAACTGCATGCACCATGAACATATAGTGCATGTTTGTGTGGTATTTGAGTATGCTGTAAGTAAGCCCACCCTCCTCATGTCTCACGGGTACATCTTCACTCTGCCAGCCTGGCTCCAGATTTACTGCCCTGACACAGGAATCTATTAAATGCTGTTTAGGGATCCCAGGCCTGAGCCCCTCTGAAGCCTCTTTCCTTATAGCTCCAAGCTACTATGGAAGGGAAGCGGCTTGACCAATGAGCAGTGCCACCACATGTGTTTGCGTTTAGCCTGATTGCTGAGAAGCTTAACTGGCTTCTGCACACATCTCATCTGCTGACTTTTATGGAGAAAATGGAGCTTTAACTCTTTGTGGAGGTTTTGTAATAGGGTGTGTATGTCAGAGTGTGACTGTGTGTGTCTTCTGTAGCTGAACACAGGCCCTAAATGAGGCCAGGCCAGCCACACGTTAAATCCCGCCTTTCTGGCTGGTACTGTGTCAAGAACAGTTCAGTTTGGTTCACAGTTCCAGTACTGTCCCTCTTGCCTCCATTCCCATCATTCCTTGGGTTTTTGAGGAATCTTTCCTCACTTCTCTACATTTCCTTCCTTGCTTGTTTTCATTATTCCCTCCCTCTTTCATTCTTTTTGGTCTTGAGTTCAAGGGTTTTTGCATTTTGTTATAAATGTTTCTTCACCTTTGTTTGTGTGGCTTTAACAGTACCGAAACCACAATGCAAGCGACAAACATTGCTGCCATTTCTTCTTAAGCACATCTCATGTGCGCCACGTACGTTTAGGGTTGCAAAGAACCTTTTCCTCAGTGTTGGGATTTGATAATTTGGTGTGAGTTTACAGAGAAACACACAGAGAGAAAAAGACACTTTTAACACTTTATTTGTAAAAAAAAAAAAAAAAAAAAAAGGGTACAGCAGAATAAAGAACCCAGTGTCTCCAAAAAATATTACCAAAAAATAGACAGGAGATGAGGGGCACTGTGTAAGGTCTATAGGCAAAATGCAAAGAGTGTAAATTAGAAAGTGAAAGACAGGCACACACAGTGAGGGAGGAACATGTGCGTTGTAGTGGAAGGCATGTTAATAAGTGGCCTGGGGCAGATTTGGGCTCCCATGGGGAGAGTCCTGCCCTGCTCTGTAAAGCTTCTGTCTCTTCTTTAACCCACCTATTAAACATGGTACACAGGTGGCTTATTAAATCCACTGTGTCAGACAACTAAAGTACAAACTGATCATTCAACACACAGTGACAAATACAGCCGCCTACATTGGTGTTGTAATGCAAATGATGAATGCTTTTACACATATCTCAGTAGCTTGTTTTCACATAGAGTAATGCTGAGTTGGATAAAGTACTGCAGGGGGATCTTAAAGATCTTCATCCCTAGACTCAAGTTTGACAAATTTAGTCACAACCCTTAGGGTCCAGGTTCATTAAAACAAGCTAGTAGTCCTGTCTCATGGGGGCCCACCAGACACAGACCTGCAGCTTTTTTCTACCAAGTCCCAAGTCATGCTTTTATGAAAAGCTGTACCTCAGCAAAACACCGTATTCTGTCTAGACTCCATGTTTAATTGGAGTCTTGTATCTTTAAGCTGAGACTCCCCCTGGGTCCGTTTTCATGTTTTGTTTTTTTTTTTGTTTTTTTTTTTGTCTAACTACATCCACTTGCTTTGCTATTCTCATTAACAGCATAAATTCAGCAAGTCTCCCATGAGCATGGGCCCTCGGGATCTTGGCTTCGGGCTAGATGATGATGAGCTGGACACTGCAAGCAAGTATGTACTCCTCCTCCTTATGACATACTGCCGCACATTATTTTGTCACTGAAACCATTTTCATGTTGTTTAAAGTATGTTCGTCATGTATGTCACGATATGACTACTTTTACTGACTGGCTGATTCATTTCATTAAGAACAAGTTGATAGTCTGGTGAAAAGTGCATTTTCAAGCGGATTCCATCTTTTAACTCATGATAATACTGCCCCCAAGTGGACATATTTAGTAAAAGGTCATAGAAATGTCAGTCTTTTTAAAGGTTCGGGTTATCACTATGTAATTGTTGAGATGTTTTAAAAGATATTGACAAAAAATTTTATATACTTTATACTAAATATTAAGCTTGAAAGGCCCATCATGGAATCATGCTTATCCTGTGAAACATGACAGGGGACGCTGTTTAATTCTGCCTGACTCCATCTGTTCTCTAAACACAGGGTCTCTTCAGAGGACAGCAGGGATGTTCCTTCCTACACCGCAGACAGCGACGATTCTTACTCGCTGGAGTTGGACATTGACTCCTCCCGCTCAGGCCAGATGAACCTGCTGGAGGAAATCCTGGACTCTCTGAACACCACAACAATTGAGCAAGGCAGACTCAGCGCTGCCAAGAGTCTGGACTTTTTCAGGTCCATGGATGATTTGGACTACAAGGCTCCGGTACATAAGAAAGGAGGCCTGCAGCAGATTTTGAGAGAAATGGGTGTTTTCAGTAATAATAAGTAATAAGTAATTCCACTTTACAATATGCACTGCTTTTGTGCACAGCATAGTTTGCAGGGCCAAAACTTTCTCTTTTTTTAACTACAGGTTCTTAAAGGTACTTCAGTCTTTAAAGAATCTTATTAACTTCAAATACAGATGTTTTGTACATCACCCAGAGCTAATGGAAAATGTAGTGTGAATAGTTTCCTTTAAGATTTTGTATTGGTTCTTTACATGTAGAATTTGTAATGGGTTCAACTGAAGAAAAAATGTATGATAAAGTGCATTTTCTCACTATTGTTACAAAGCAGCCACTACAAAACCCTCATAAGCAGCAAAGAACAAAGGGACTATTTAGTGAACTGATAACAGACACTTCATCCATTAGGTAGAATGGGACAAGTTGATATTTCATTTTGGTCATAAGGACTAGGAACTAATGATATATTGACTTAAGTGAGATATGCTGCTCTGCATATGCCAACTTCACTAAAGCAGTGTTGAGATATACAGTACAGGAAATATTGAATTTCCTCCACCCAGGTCTCTTCATTAAACTGGTGTTTCTTCTTTGTCAGACAAAGCCAGCTCCGTCCAGTGAGTCTAAACCTGCAGATGAGAGTGGTCATGGTGGAGCCGAGGATCAAGGAGGTTGGAACATGGGCCAGGACGACAGCGTGGTCCATGGGAAACACCTTCCGCCGTCCCCACGCAGACAGCCCACCAAGAGCAGCCTGAAGGTGGCAAAGAAACCTAACACAACTCTTGCAGTGCCCGTCATCATTGCTACACCCCCAGCCCAGGACTCTGACATCTCCAAGTCCCTGTCACGCCCTCGTCAGCTCAACTCTGACACAGCCCTTCAGCCTCAAGGACGACAACCAGGAGCACGCTTCTCTTACTCGCCTGCACTGTTTCATAAACCCACACCGCCATCTTCCCTCTATCACACCTACAGTTCTCCAGCACCCGTTTCTCACTCAAACCATTCTGCCATACTAGAGGGTAGATCTCGGACCTCTTCAGATCCTCAAGCCAGCGCTGAGCCTTCTCAGACCCAGAACCAGACATCTTCCACCAGCGTCCTGCAGAGGAAGGTTATGTCCAAGGACACAGCAAGGCATTACCAGGAAAAGGGCTTCCAGAGGCATGGCAGCAAGGAGTGCCAGAAGGGTGAGGAGACCCCATTGAGGAACAGACAGTCAACTGTGCAGGTCCCATGGGAGAAAGATGTGTCCAAGGAGGGGCTCCTGGGGCTCAGCCTGTGTATTGGTCAGGGTAAAGGTTCAGGGACATCTGTGGTGCAGGATCAAGGCCTCCTCAAGGAGACTGATCTGTGCTGCCTCAACTCTGTTCTCCACATCAGTCCACAACTGTCACAGGTTCACTGCAACAACAGTCACCACCAGGTCCAGGGCAAAGCCACAGAGAAGTCATAAGGGGCGTCAGAGACTCAGTGTCTGTGAAATACTATGGGTTCTACTGAAATCTTATCATTGCAAATGCAAATACAGTTAGTCACAGTCTCAGAGATCATTTCAAAATTCCGCCATCAGGAGGAGCCGCAAACAAAGCAGGTGTTGTACAGGCAGCCACAGACAGAGCTACAGGCTCTGCTGCAAAAACAGAGATGAATTACTGCTCTGCAGAATTCTCCATCTATCATTCATCTCTGTATTCTATGATTAAATCCTTATTATATGTAGTAGAAGTATTTTATTTCAAACAGAAGTCGGCTCATTTAATTAACAAATTTTTTTTTAAAACAACTTCTTCACTCTAACATTCAGGAAATAAATGTTTTAAACTCACTTTTAGAAAACATTTGATTCAAAGAAGTTAAAATCACTGCAGTGGCAGATTTTTCACATCCAATGCAAGATGAGTACAGTGGTTTTCCTCTAAGTGAATTGGGACAGCACAAACCCAGGTCATACTAGTGACATTCTTTTGTGTTTCTGGTGTGCCGCTGTCCCAGTTGGATATTTTTCACTTGCTTTAAGTAACTACAATTCTTGAAACTCCATTAGAAACAAAAACGAAAGAGGAGACTCTCGCTGTGTGTTTACCGCATCATGTTTCTGTCTATTCATTCATTCTTTCATTTTCTACCATCTAGTCCCTGAACGGGGTCACGGGGGGGGGCCGGAGCCAATCCCGGCTGGCTGTTTCTGTCTATAGTATTTCAAATTCCTGGATGATACCTGTATTTTCATGTGTTGTTTTCCATCTTGTATCATATTCAGAATGCAACACACATCCATGACCCATGACTTATATTTTGGATAAAACAGAGGTGGCCAACTGGTAATAGGGAAACTGCTCACATTCCCCGAAGGCCTTTAGAAAAGGCTCAGCACTTTGTCAGGATTACGAAAGGACCATATCTCCTCAACACATCACTTTGTCAGTCTCTTACTCACAGTGTTCCAAACATTACACACGATCAAATACGATTTGCACTTGTAGCTTCAGAAATAATACTGAGTTATTACTACATGGTACTAAAATAGTTTGAGCAAAAACAACAATGTGAGACAGGATTTTTCAGACACAAAGTCCACTCCTGCCTTTGAAACTGCATATGCACTGTGTAATATAATGTTTTTTGACTTAAACTAGCAATTTTTCATACTCTGGTGTCCTAATCTAATGGTACTATAACAGGTACTTTGTAATCAGAATAATTTGAGATCCTAAATGCAACAGGTGATAGTACCTGATTGATAAGAGTAGTTAATATATAAGACATGCATTTAGGGACCTCCCCTTTTCTCTTGTCCCCGTGTTCCTCGGGACATTTCTGTCACTTGAAAAAGATGCAAATAGAGTCAAAGGTTGAAATGGATTTCAAAAAGCCAGTGTCCATTCTTCATTTCCTTTGCTGTATCCTCTCCCACCTTCGCCACTTTTCTCCATATGTCACTCCTAATTTTCTGCTTTTTTACTATATTCAGCACATCTAACTTTCACTCCCAACTTTAAAAAAACAAAAACAATGGTCAGTTGTTTCACAGCTTGTGAGGTTTGGAGAGGATGTAGGAAAGTCACATGTCAAAGGGATAAGCCTGGTAGTATTCTGCATGTGTGTGCCATTATCAAATCCCGTGAAAAGACATAAACTAGCAAGGCATTATTCTAATTCAGACTTCCCTAACCTGTCTGTGGCGCTCAGCCCCGAGAAAAAAATCCTGCTGATAGTGTAAACTTTTAAAATAGGTCACAAATACTCATTGTAGTTGTAGGCTATAGCTTTTGTAGCAAGGATTACTCATCAGTGGATTACAATTCACTGTTTTGGTGTTTTCATGGGATTTGTTGACATAAAAAAAATGTAGAATTTCACCAGACTTATTACCTAACTCAGTCTTTATTGTTCCATGTGTGTTGATAATCTCTGTCCTTTTGTCACACGCTGTAACCTAACGCGGTGGTTGATGATTGTACTGTAATGCAGCAATATGGTTCTTCTCACAGAACAGCTGCATAGATGTAATGTGTTCAGACAAGTGTCTCTGTAAGTGAAACTCCTGTGGAGAGAAAAGCCACATCCACAAAGTGTGGTTCCCATCATTCTCTGTGTTTCCACAAACCCTGAGAAGAGAAGAAAGCTTTGTTGGCATTATTGCATTTATGGTTTGTTGTTTTGGTGATTTATGCCAGACACCAACGGGTGTGGCAGTTTAATAGCACCTATTTCTCCACAAGTCTTTGGCTGGCTTGTAAAAGCCCAGGAACCAATCCTAGTAATTCTCTAAAGAAAAAAAAACTTCAATCTCTGTATTGACCTTATTCAATGTAAACACTTTTAAAAAACAGTTGACTATGCAAATGTTTAAAATGGTCAAAAATGCCAGTTTTTTAATACACAATTCTACTTGAAAAATAATCACAATCCAAGTCATTTCTAGTGGGAGTAAGCCATGCGTCCCTAAACAAATAAATATCCAAGTCTGTTTAACTGTGTGAGCTGAGGTGTGTCTGGATGTCGATGACAGTGGTGTGCCTTATGGAGGAAGAGTACCACCCAGTATAATCACAGGTACATTAATATGAAAAGGAGGACTATGCAGTGTTTTCAGACCACCTTAAATCACAGTAAGGAACATTTTGGTATTTATATGACAGACATAACTCCCCCTTTGGGACCCGAGATGCTGACCTGAATTCTACTAGCATTGTTTTTGTAGCTGATTTTTTTTTTTTTTTTTTTTTTTTTTTTTTTTTTTTTTTGCAGCCCAGCTGGAGTTACTCAGTGCTTTTGTTTTGTTTTGTTGTGTTGCTTGTTTGTTAAGTGATGGGACTCATTCTGCCTGTTTTTAAAGCTACAGTGTGTAACTTTTTGCAAATATTTTTGTTGTTGAAATATGCCCCAAAACTTGTCTTGATGTGGAGAAGTGCTGTCAAGGCCTCCGGTGACCCAGACTCATTGAACAGCGCTGGCAGCAGTGCAGAGACTTTAGCTTCTGAAAGGTTTTGATCGGGATTGACGTCTCTAACCGTTGATTTGGAGTTTTGTGCTAGCCCTACTTTAAGTTACATACTGTAGCTTTAAGAGAGGATCTTTGAATTTCTCTGGGTTGTTTGCACTTTCTTTGATTGTACAATTAATTGCAATAGTTTGTGCTCTTATTTTTTATTTTTTTGCTCTATTTTTAACACCTTGAACACTCACTGATTTCACTATATTTAAAGCATTTCTCAGAGGAATTTCTCTAGTTGATTTCATATTGATGAAAAATAATTTTCAACTGAATAGACGTGTATTTTTGCTGGCTTGAGTATATTTTACATGGATAATATATAATTGGTGTTGTATGTTGTGGAAAAAAAGCTAATATTTGAATGTTTTAGATTTTATTTTTGGAGAAAACAAATGGAGAGAATGTTAACAAAATCTTATATAGCCATTCATGTTCAGAAGCATGTGACACCTAGGTAAAGTAAGTGGAGACTCATGCTTGCCTGTACATGGTACAGTTCTTAATCTGTCTGCTTTTATGTACCTGTATTGAACATGTCATATGCAATGATTTTGTTTTGTTTTGCAGATGGGAGCTATTCTCTTGGTATCAAATATTACGTCAGTATTTAGCAGTTCCATCAAATCGAGAATGATGGAAATGAAATGGGTCTCGTACGGTACGATACATCCATTCTGCCTTGTGTCGGGTATTGTAGAATCAAATGTCATCTGCCTTGCATTTTATGTATAAGAAAGCATTTGTACTTTTTTTTTTTTTGGTTGCTGGCTGCTGTAGTAAATCTAACCATAGAGGACTGTGAGGAAAAACACAAGAGCTGCTGTTGAGGGTGATTTTGAAAAGCTTGTCCTGTGTCCAGAGATCGGGTCGTCGGGGCCCCTGCCATCGACTGCTGCCCAATCCACTGGGCACTTGC
>NW_018128000.1:221839-241315 GCF_001952655.1 Monopterus albus
TTAGTCTGACCCGTCACCCAGGACCTGTTTGCCTTGGGAGACCCTACCAGGGACATATAGCCCCCGACAACATAGCTCCTAGGATCACTCGGGTACTCAAACCCCTCCACCACAATAAGGTGGCGGTTCAAGGAGGGCAGTTCAAAAGCTTGTCCCATTTACAATAATGTTGTACAACCATGAAGAAACTGTTTGGCAATTTACATTTCACTGTCTGCAGGCTTGTGATAATTAAGAACACCCAATACTCACAATATGTTGGTAGAATTATCACAACATTGCAAATTTGGACGGTGACAGATTATGTGGCAGCTTTAGCTGCAACATGAGTAAAAAAAACAGGTACGACTTTAGAGAAAGTAGCATCACCCTCCATAAACCACACATAAACAGACCTTTTCAGTGTAGTGACAAGTGCACTGAATGTTTTTTTTTCCCTCCTTCTGTTGTTTGGGCATTGTAATGATGATGATTAACATTTGAATTTGCCATTTATTGATTTTCTGTTTCTGTTGCACATGTGCATGTTCTCACTGCAGAGAAAACAACTGTCTTAAACAGCTGAGATCAATCTAATGTGCTATTGATGAGTAACTTGGTGCAACTGCTCACTGTGAACTGAAAATAAATTATACTGTTTCATGCTAGTGCATCCCTGTGTGCGTACAACTGTTTAATTTATTGTCAGTCGTTTATTTATTGATAAAAGTCAAAGTTTGTTTTGCACTTGCAGTTCACATGACCAAAAGTGGACTTCCAACCCGACAAAGTGGACAACTGCACCGAGGCACCAAAACTCCAGGGCCTCCAAAGTCCCAGGTTTACTGTGTATCATTTGCCTTTTGGTAAATTTGTTACTTGCAAATTAAATTGGAAAGTTAAAGCACTCACAGTAGGTACAATACCAATTGGGTCCCACATACATATTATGAAATCTTGGGGCTTTTTATCTAAATCCATCTTTATTACCTTTGTTTATTTATCCTCACATGGTCCATTTTCTGAAATACAGTTTTGTCACATCAAATTACCACAAACTACTATAACAAACAGAAAAGCTGGGGCCAGGTAGTATTTCACTACAGGACTACTAGTTGGTTTTTGAGTCTCTGTGCAAAATAGAGCTGTGTAGCCTGCCACAGTACCGTACGTGCACTGCACAGCAACAAGGGCACTGAACGCATGTTTATTGATAAAGCAAGCATTAAAATAAAATATAAATCCTGTCTTACAGTAGCATCATAGTGTATCTAAATATAGTACATGTAACACTTTGTAGACATTGAATAAATTAAAACAAATCAATGTACTTTAATTAACCAGCAGGTTTTTCCATTCAGCTACCAACAATTAAAGATGAACCAAATCATAATTACAGGATATACACCTAATATTACACCTTAGCCTTGACAGTTCTTTTGTTTTAACATGTACAAATCAGCTAGAAGAAATAAGGAAGTATTCTCAACTAGTGCAACCAGTCCTGAAACCTTCAACATTATTCTGTCTGTAAGGAGCTGCAGTGTGAAAGGTGCAGTGGGAATGTTCACTTAATAATAAAACAATAAATCAATACAGGCAGCAACACTCAACATACTCACAGACATGGAATACACAGAAAGCTGATATTTTTTGTAATAAATACACATCAATGGACTTATGAATTTAAATGACTTTCTGCCTGTTTCTAGATAAGGTTTTATGACTGAGTTTGTGTGTGTATAAAACAGATTTTAGATGCTCACTGGTTCATCCGTTCTAATAATATGGAGTAAAGGAAAAACTGTGACAGATTCAGACTTTTGCATTTAAACAAATGTGCTGCTGGATGGTGAAGCCATGTGTGAACCATCCCAGGAAGTTGGATCAAGCACTGGCCTACGCAGTTGCACAAAAATTATGTCACAAGTGCTCATAGTCTTCCTGCATGTGCATATGCAAATAAGAAAGGCAACTGAAATTGTAGGATGGCGCTACTGTGAGGCAAAGACCACGTTTACATGCAGGATCCAGACATTTGGTCCAGGTTGAGTCAGTTATCTAATGTAGTATTCTGTATTGCTGGTATCAGCTCCTAAATTACTCTCATATCAGTCTCTCCATAGGCGGCGGCTGGCTGATACTCCACATCTCCACCCGCGATCCCTCCTTCTCCTGCCGACTGGGACTGTAAGTGCCATGGCTGGCGCGGCGGTTTAGTGCCACCACCAGGCCGACAGAGGTCAGGATGAGAATAAGCAGCAGGACAACAGACACCAGACTGATGGACAGTAGGAGGTCAGAGGTCAAACCCTCTGAGGTCAGCTGCAGGGAGGTGGGAAAGAGAAATACATGCTTAGTAGAAATGTCAAGAAAATGTTCTAAAGATGCTCTCACACAGAGCACATTGTTTATTTCTACATCCCACACTTTTTCTCCCAGTTACACAAACTCACACACACACACACACACACTTCCCTCCTGACTGCTGACGCTACACCAGGGGCTCCACGCGTGGTGCCAAAGTGCTGATGGATGTGTTTCCCAACTCGGCAGGTGGGCTGCGACCACCGGGAGCCTCGAGTTGCCACAGACTGAAACCTCCCTGCGTCTGCCGCCTCTCTCGCAGTTTGGCTACAGCCAGCGCCAGCCCCAGTATCACCACTATCGCCAAGCTAACCACAGTGCCAGCACGGCGGCCACCCACAAACTGTGTGGGGCATCTCACACACACACACACACACACACACATGCAATGCTGCCTGATGATCCTATCAGCAAAGACAAGGCACACACCACCAGAAAAACACTCGCACACCAAAAATATCTCATACAAACACGCACATGGTTCTTTTCAAGCAGGAAGAAAAGCTGTTATACATCAGGTGCCTGGAGGTGTTTTAATGACTTGTGAAACCTGCTAAGATTCATTTTTAACTTGCAGCCCTGTGGCCCTTTGATCTTCACACAGCAAAAGCTCACAAACAGCTTCACCACCAACCACAAACACAACTTCTCCATGCAAACACATGGATTTCTGACCTCACCAGTCAAACTTAGTCAAGACGAATCAAAGTTCCCAGTGCAGCAGGGGAGTGATTGTTAATGTTCATTATCCAGTAGCAGAAGACAGAACAGCAGATGTGATACATCAGTATGCACAACAGCCTTTAAGGCTGGTCATTTTCCATTCAGAGACTAAAACTGACAGTGAATTTCCTCTACTCATGGTTAATGTCTGTTAGCTGTCAGCCCTGGATTAGTTTATTCATCTGTAAGATAGATCTTCTTTGTCATTCAAATACGATTAAAAACACATCAGGGAAACACACTGCTGCACTGGGTGACATGTTTTTTTCATTACAAAACCCCAGACCCGGCTATGTTGCCCCAGATGCTTCGAGCGGCCATAATTTCCTGAAGGTAGCATGAATCAGAGTCAACTGCACATGTGTGAGATCTTGCACGAGCTCTCTGCTTTGTTTAGATTACCCTTACTTGCCACACTCAGGCCTGGTATTTGCTAATGAAGAAACATGTCACCCAGTGCATCAGTGATGTGTTTTCAATCGTTTTTGAACAATGGAGGTCTATGGCACCAAGAAGCTAATCCAGGACTGACACACTGATGGATATTAAAGAGTTCATGGTGCTTTTCCTTGTTTTCTGACTTATCTACAATGTTAAAATGGTGAATTATCACCTTAAATGTGACCATAAGCCCAAACATGAGTTGGACCTATGTTATTGTACTTCTGTGCAGAAGCAACTCGGTTTATACAAGCCTCGCAAACTCTCGCTTCCAAGACTTTTTTCTAACAATGGAAAGTATTACATGATAGTTTAAGGATTTTCCTTGAATGGCTCGAACGTGTCAGGTAGGATTTGAGGTACTGTCATAGTCAAAAACACAGCTCATTTGTCAAAGTTGTTTGATTATGTGTTGTCTGGAGGAGGCTGTCCTTGTGATATCGGGTTTTATCTTTCTGAAATAATTACTCTAGAGGTACCCAAGATAAAATATTAAATGGGTTGGAATGAGCATGGCATGGGCTCTTTAACTGTGAGTCCTGGCAATTCAGTATCAGTCTTAGTCTCTGTTAATATAGCATCAACTGGCCTTACCCTTTAAATAACACTCCATAACATTTAAAAGTCTGGCTGATACTATCTTCATAATTAAAGCATCTTCCTGAATTTATCAGGCTACACAAGGCTCTGAAAAAAAACCTTAGTAGTCAGTAAACTTTATGTTGAGCAATCGACATGGAGATAGATTTCAAATAAAAATACAAGTATCCATATCTCAAGGCAAAAAAAAAAACTTTCGCACTCATGCTCGACACTTTCTTTCCCTCGCTTCAGGTTCTTTGTTGACTCCTGGAAAGTGCTTACCTGTCACTGCAGCACAGTTGGCTTTGGCTGTCAGAGCAAGTGTGACACCAACGAGCCGGAGCAGCCTGCAGTCAGGACCTGCCATCAGTCACCAACTGCCACACACACAGACACCCAGGTGTCTAACTAACCAGCCTCTAAGGGACAAAGCAAGGCCACCCTGAAGCCTCTGCTGAGCAGCTACACACAGAGAGATGGCAGCTATGCTTCCCTGCTGTCAGCACTATCAACCTGCTCTGTGTGTGCCTGCCAGATAGACTGCCCTCATACATTTCTGTGAAACAGACCGAACTTCTGTGAATGCCACCAGCGCTCTTGCTGAAACTGCACTTCAGCGCCAGATGCTGCTTTTTTGCTGGGTAAGCACATTTCTCCTTCTCTGCTTCTCTTGCTCTCAAAGGATGGCTACATCAGTGCAGACACTGAAAAACTGCTTCCCATTTCCTCCCCCTCTCACCATTAGGGCTAGCTGTGCCTGTAAAGGACACACACACACACACACACACACACACACACACACAGACTTGAAACGTACGAGGTGGAAGAAAGGTGGCAGGTGTACGAAAGAGGAGTACCACTGCATATATACTACACAATCAAAAGTATGTAGACACCTGAACATTACACACATGCAGTACAGCATGTGATTGTTGACCCTTATTCCAAAACAACAGGCATAAATGCATCTATAACAGAATCTTATTTTCTGTGGAGGCTTTCCACAGAGTTTGGGACCTGGCTGCGAGTACTTGATCCCACTCACCAGTGGAAATGTGCACTGATGTTGAGTGATAAGGCTCAGAGTTCAGTGCAAGCCGGTCGGTTTTTTCTACATAAAACTCAGAAAATAATTTATTTAATCAGACAGATTTCTAATTTCAAACAGCAGTCGGGGGCCCTTATGAAATTTAAAAGGGAGGTTTCCTTGCTTCATTCCTCCTCTTTCCACTGGTCATTATAACATCTCTTCCTGATGTGCTTTGACTAATTCTGTCTACTGAAGCCTCACGGCTTCGCAGTAACAACTGCATAAACTTTGCACACTGTATGTTTTGCCCGCTAATCACTTACACTGAAAACACAATAGGAACGATTTTTTTAAATGGCCAGTATGTACAAAAGGAATGAGTACAACAAGCTCGACATATTTCAGTATTTATATCAGCAGCTGACTACTGTTTTAAGGCAGTCTTGAAAAAACTGTGAACCCCTCTTTTAACAACAATGGTAATTTTATGATAAATAGGAAAGAACATTTCATAAACAGTGAAAAATAGCCTCAGCCCACCAAAGGTATATGGACCGAGGTGTCCATATACTGTACTGCAGCATGCTGCTCTCACTCTGTGTGTGTGTGTGTGAGCTTCTCTGGGATGTAATCACACAACATCTTGTTAAGAGAGATTTAGTGTTTATGTCTGATGCCATGGTAACCACCTGATTACACACACACTTTCTGTCTGTGACACAGTGTTAGACACCAGTGAAAGGATTTGGAATACACTTAAATTAGTAAAAAAGTAAAATTTCTACTAAGGTGGCAATGAAGGAAACGGGTATGAAACAAATGTGTGGTTATGGAGGTAAAAAAAAATAGTTGAAAGAGATGAAAAGAGGACAAGGCAACACATGAAGTCCGAAGATTTTTATTTGACCACAATAGAGACAAAGACTAGATTTAAAGTGAGACAGAACATGAGGACAGAATATGAATGAGGAAAGAAAGACTGACATTAGAATCATACGTGCATCATTCAGCACAATGTCAGAACAACAACAACAGACAGACACAAACACATGCAGGTCTACCATGAGGAGCAGACATGTGCAGTGGTTCAGAGCATTATGAAATGCATCGACATTAGGGTACATATTGATTAGTTCTGCTCAAGCAGCACCAGATAATTTAGGCCTATAATGCCACACAAAGGAAGGGTTGGAGACAGCAATTTCTTCTTTGGTACAAAACAGCGCATAGCAGTCAGTAAGTCAGTCAGCACAGTGCTCTGATCGTACTTCGAGGGCAAAGCGAGACATCTTGTTATAGCCCCTCTAGGTGCTTTTGTAACTACAACACTGTTTTTCATAGTTCACACGTTCATCTGTATGGCGCTCCCGAAATCCAGTTCAGACACGACTGACAGTATCTGTTCAGTGAGAAACACTATAAATAACATATATTTTATACAGTAATGTTCCTCACTTCACCAAAAAGTGCTTTATTGAATTGTCAGTTATTGTGACCTGAACTGAACTGGCTGTTCCCTTTAGACCAGAATAACTATCATGCACAGCTTTGGGCTGTAATGAGTGTTTGACTTTTCAGTTAGTCAGATGAAGTTGATTTATGAAGCCAAATGTCCTTCTTCTAATTATGTGTCTGTTCAAACTGAATTTCTTTAAGGTTTGAGATATTGGTCAGACCAGATCAGCTGTTTTAATGGGTTGCTTTGAACAGAAACAATTAGTAATGGACCTTTAAAAAAATGTGTCACATTTTATAGATCTTAGTTAACTAATAAAGAGAATAATCAACAGATTAATTGAATTGATTAAAAGAAAATGATTTCATAGCAGCCCTAAACTATAGTTTGTTCATGTGGGTATTATAAGAAACTATTACCACTGTAATGTACAGCTAATTGAGTAATATAAATAACTATATTGTATAATGTGCTTCTGATTAGTAATTAGTCATTTTAAGGCACAGACACAGTGGTACTGCTAACTTGATGTCAAACTAGAGGAAACCTTAAGGTGCTGCTCATAAACACCTGACCTGTGCTTTGTATGGAAAAATACTGGGCTTTTCCAACACTTAAACACCTGTGCAAACCCAGCAGCAAAGCTTCATATCCTCCTCTTCACCATTCTATCCAAACAGTCACACACATGCACTCAGTCGTTTAATCCCCAGTCGACCTCTGGCTCATCATCCAGCCTGAGGATGAGGTAGGAGAGCAGCTGGAAGAGGTTCTGCCACAACAGTGCTGCCACATAAAAATAAATGTCGCTTACATCAATCTGGCACATTTCTCCAGCGTAGCTCATGTCGCACACACAAACAAACTTGTTGATGAGGTTGCGGCAGTAGCCTCCATTCAGACAGGGGTTGGACTTGCACTCATCCACCTCCTGCTCACAGCTGCAGACACAGAATTGCAGGTCAGTCGGAGACATTTGTGTCAAGAATGTGTTCAAATGGCTGCATGGTTGGATTTGGTGGCATAGGTTCTGCTCTTTAATGGAGCTCTCAAATAATCTGAGCTCTGCTGTGTGAGCCCCCAGCCCCCAAAAACATTAAATCTTAGTTATTAATTTAAAAAATGATAGCTATAATGAGAAGGTTAGGGTGGTAGAGGAAGCTGAGGCAGCAAAGTGACAAACGTCAGGATATAATGGCTGTATACCTGCATGAATATGACTGGGCATTGCTAGTCAGCTGATAGCCACACAGTTGGTGACTGAATGAAGGAGCCAGCAACTGTAAAGCATTGATTGAAGCAGCTGAAGCTAATCAGCTAAAGCGAGCTCTACTTCAGTGCTCTGCATGAAACTCCACAGAGAAATTGCAGGATCACATTACACCACTACATTTGCTCTTATCACAGTTCTCTTTCCTACCGGTGTCCAGTGAAGCCTGGTGGACAGTCACAGGAAAGCTCTCGGTCAGTGCAGTTGCCTCCATTAAAGCAGGTGTAGTTTCTGGTGTCATCACCGCACACTGAAACGGGCAGCCTGGGCTGGCTGGTAGAGGTGGACAGACATGTAAGAAGGGAAATGCCTATTTTATTTGTACTTTATTTGCAGCCATAGCATCAGAGGCAGTGAGAGGTTCATCAGGCCGTGTGCAACACGGGTTGACGTCTGCTAGAACCGGGAGATGCGGGCAAACAGAAGCTGTGTTTTTCTATTCTTCACAGGGGAGACAAAAGGTTTGGGAGAGGACCGGGACAATAAAATTTAAAATCTCTGGCAACTACTGACCAGCAGGATGTCAAATCACATGTACAAGAATCAACAAGCTGACCATTTCTAACAATTTTGGGCTCTATAGTCTTGTATTTGCTTGAAGCACAGCAGTTCGGTTCCAAAATTGCAATAATATAACTATTCATCTCTCAATGGTTACAAAACACAGGCTTTTTATTTTTATTTTGGGGAAAGCTACAGTTTTGGTAGATGAAGTTGTAATTTAGATGCCAGGACTGATTTTGAACTACAAATGTCACTCATTTGAAAGATATCTTATTTTAAAACAAACAGTGTCAGAGAGAAGATTAGCATTAGCTTTGCTTGGCATTTTGTAGCACACTATTGAACAAGAAAAAAAACAGACATCATACGTGATATTTGAGAGACAAATATCTAACAGGAAGCCAGCACCTGAGCACACCTCAGAAATAGAAAAAAAAAACTACTTACACATTTCTGACAACAATGTACCACGGTATTTCTTCAACGCGTTCACTGGGGAGGAACAGAAATAAAGATAGGGAGAGGGAGTATAAAGAGACAAAAACAAGACAGAGACAAAAAGACATCATTTTGATAAAAACTTTACAGCGTAGATGTTCCCTGTAAAAGGATGTGTGTAGCTTGTCTGGTGGTTTGCTTAGGGAGACACTTGTAAAGAGTTTCCTTGTGCAAAAGATGCGAAATGCAAGAGGCCGCGTGTTTACAGGATAAATGGTTAGAGGCGTTCCCGTGATGGTTCTCCAAGGCAAACGGTAGATGACGGGGAAGAAACTGGTGCTGAACCAGAGAGCCTTGTGTAGTGAGACACCAAGGCAAACTGAGGCCGTTTCTGGCTGACACTAGAATAGAAATGCAACTTCTGAGACGCTCACTGCAGGCATAGTTGAAATGCTGAACAGAGGCAAACACATGGAGACATTTACAGTGAAGACTTCAGGTGTGCTGTGGTGCGTTCCCTTTTCTGTGCAATTTTGGAACAATTATTTGTGTATTGTGTGTTTACTAACTTAGCCCTAAGCACAAAGTCATCTTTGGAGATAATGTTATTTTTGGGATTGTTTCCTCTTTTGTTGCTAGTCTGTTTTTAGCATAGAATAGTCAGTGATTATTCCTTGTTATTTTAATCTGTTTTATTGTTGTGGATTTTTTTTTTATCTGGAAAACATGTGAACTTACTTGCAGAAGGGTCCGGTGTAGTTCTCCAGGCAGAGGCAGCCATACCTGTCCGGCCCATGCAGACAGGTGCCTCCATGGGCACACAGGTGGTTTTCACACGTATCCACCTCCTCCTCACAGTCCACACCCGCGTAGCCAAACTCACAGGTGCACTTGTAGGTAAGTCCATTCACACTGCAGCTGCCATGGACACAGGGAGCGGAAGCACAGGTGTTGATGAGGAAATCACAGCGTTGCCCGGCCCAACCCTCAGCACAGGTGCAGTTGTGGGTGTCGAAGAGGTCCTGGCACTCGCCTCCATTCAGGCAGGGGTTGGGCTCACACACGGAGGCCCCACTGCAGCCAGGAAATGGTTTATGCGATGATGTCTGGATAAACTGCTCCTCCTGCAGACGTGGAAAGTTCACATCAGAGGAAGTGAAGTAAGGCAGGGCAATGCCGCCCAGCTCCACAGTGCTCAGACAGCCAGCTAGGGACCAGCTGCCATCAGGGTTCAGGCCCCCCAGGAGGATGTCCACCCCCTGCCTGAGGAAATCCAGGTTGCCTCCTCGACTCCTGGAAATGCTTGCCTCCTCTATTTCATTGTCCAGCACTAAAATCCACTGGGACGATTGTGCCCATGGCATTACCATGAACACGTGGATGTTATGCCATGCCCCTCATCCTCACTGTAATTTAAAGTGATGCCCTGAAGCTCCATGAAGAGGAAACCGTTCTGGACAGAGAGCGTGATGAACGCCGAGTCCTTCCTTGCATGTAGAATAGCTGCATTACGCTTCCGTGTGCGCAGGTTTAGGGAGAGGTTAGTTAGGTTGCGGGATATGTGGCCATTTCCCCGATAGGATAACACAGTGCTGCCATTCAGGAAAGTTGCATTGGAGTAGCCTAGGAGATTAAGAGAAAATATTTGCCATGTACATTTGTTTACACATTTACATGTTTAACTTAGTGCCATTGAAACATCCTTTGTCAGTTGACTGCTACTGTACTTTGTGAGTATCCACTGGCACTATGCTCCAGAATACAATGAGGGGAGGAGACAAGAGTGCCTGTTTCTAATTTAAAGATCAGAGTGACAACAGGCTAAGGGTGTAGTTTTGCAAATGGATGGCAGGGACATGTCTTTACCAATATTGGAACAAACCCATGGGCATTGCCCTTCATATTAGATCATTATGATGTGCCTGACTGACTGAAGGGGAGGGAGCCAACTAAAGCTCATATTACATGCAAATGTCATATTTGCTCCCAGACACGGAGGAGATGGTAACTAGAATTATTTTGTATGTCAGAAGCATACAACAAGGCATTTCCCTGTCTGATAACGTTAAAATCCTTTTAGGTAGCTACATGAGGTCATTCATAGGATGTATCTGTAAGGAGCAGGTGATTATTCCTCAGTGAGTTAATCACTGAACATGACGTGACTTACAGGACAGACAAGCGAAAAACCAAATCATCACTAATCTCAGCAACAAAAAAAGCACAGCAGTCCTCAGACCAATACCAGAGCTGTGGATCTGAGCTTTGACATGAGTCACAGTGAAGTTACAAAAATGAGCACTTCGGGCTTGATGTGTATTTGAGTGCTTTAAGGTACCTTAATTAAATCTATAATTGCCAACACACTTGAGACTTGAAAGCATTCATTTTTTAAGTGTTGGCCTGGTAAAATCCCAGAACAATGACAAATACATTAGACGGTGTCAGGCAGGCATGTAGCTGCACATGATATATGTACTTCTGATTTACCGATAAAGGTTTGTGACCTTACTTGTTCACAAGGGCTTGAGACTTGACTTAAAACTTATTCTGAAAGACTTCAGACTGATTCATTTGGACTTTACTTACATTCATATCCCCCCTTTAGCATCCTGCACTCTGAGTCTGTGGGACAAGGTGACAGCTCACACCACCTGACCTCCTCACAGCGCCGCCCTGCTGTGCTGGAGGGGCAGCTGCAGGTGAAGTCATCCCACGTGGAGTAGCACATCCCCCCATTGAGACACGGGTTGCTCTTAAGGATGAGAAATTGATACAGATATATGTGAATGCTTTCAAAGACCCTGTCAGTGGGAATAAAGCCTAAAAATAAAAGGTTAACAAAACTTATAAAAGGACACCAACATTTTGTAAATTTGTATTTCACTCACGCTGCAGGCATTGTCCCCTGAGCACCCAGCAGTCACGTTCTCCATGAGCTCTAGGGGATAAGATCTCACTGAGGTGTCCAGCCCAAAGAACTGCAACCTGTTTATGTTGATCCTCAGGTCCTGGACACAGCCTTTGAAATATCCACCAAACACTGATGTTGTCCTCCTGTTCAACAGACCTCCCACAAACACAGTATTTCCTGCTTGGACATTAACCATCCTGACCATGACATCACCCTGTTTCTGACCTGATGCATACAGCATCATATGATCCTCCATCACCTCTACACTCACAAAGTGGACTTCCCCATCGTCAACTGTACTCTCTGACTTCAGCCTCTCAGTGTTATGGAGCTGAACTGTGACTTTGCCATTCTCAAGCCACATGTGCAAGTACTGGCTGCTGCTGTTGGCGAGCGCCAGGATAAGTCCACTGTTTCTCCGTGTACGCAAGAAAAGGGAGATGGAGAGGTTGTGACCCAGATCATCGGTGACAGTGAATGCAGCATAACTGTGAGAGTCCTCATTCCCAAATCGCGCAGTCACATGTTCTGCAAAAAGGATGATCAAGATAGGTCAGTAAAATGTTTCGTCAAGTTAAAGGGGACTGAGTGTCAGGAAAGCATCAGTTTCAAATTGGCTCATACAGTATGTTATGAGATTAATTACTGAGCATCAAAAGGATTGTATCAGGTCTACTTAGTTGTAGTGAAAACCCAAAGGCAGAAAAAAACACTACTCAACCAAAGGCAAAAAGAAAGAATGTGAGAAAGTTGTGTGCATCTGGTGTGTGTCAGTGTCCACCATGTACAACTGAATGGTGTTCTTAATGCTCTTTTAATATTTTTCATTCCGTTTTTGCCTCTAATTTTACTTTCAGTGCCGGGGTGTACAGTTATCTTTCTTTTCATGTGCTGAGCATAGAAACTAAACATTTAGTAATAAAAGGAATTGTGATAGATCTAAATCTAAACTGTTCAGTATTTTCAATTGAGGCTTCAGCAAATCATGTCACCTTTTCATTCAATGTATCTAAAGTACTGATCATAGTTTTCCACAGTTTACTGAATGTTGTGCAGTGTTCTTGCATATACTTTATATTTCCAAAGTAGAATCCCCTTATATCCTTAATCCAGTGCGTGAGATACGTAAGAGGATCTCTGCCTCTGTCTTTTGCTGTGGCTTTTGATTGGCCTCATCTCTGCTCCCTTATCTTATGTTACACATCAGCAGCTAGTACTATTTCTTCCATTGTCATTTAATCTGGTCATTTTAAAGCTTAAAGGCGAATCTCATTTTGGAGATTAGTTACACCAAACTTTTCCTTACTTTTTTTGCTTATTTGTTTTGTTTTTGTTTTGTCAAAAATCTCAGTTTGATGGTACTAGTAGATATAGAAAATCAAAATCTAATCCCAACTGTTACACTGTGTCACTGCTATTTGTCTTTCCAGTTTCCCCATCTGCTGAAGGTTATTTCAAAGCTGGAAACATACCCTTCTCGCAGTCCTGCCCCTCATAAGGCCTTGGACACCAGCACCCGTAGCTCTGCCACAGGTTGACACATTGCCCTCTGTTTTGGCACGGCACGTCCAGGCAGCGGTCCCTGTGGCTGCAGCCAGGGGACACATTAACAACAGAATCTTTCAGCCATTCCTCAGGGACAATGAGCTGCCAGTCCACAAACACATCCCGCATGCAGCCAATGAATGCTGGAAGTGGAGCGTACTTGCTGGAACCATTTGATTCCTCAGGCACTCCTCCGATATAAGTGTTCTGAGGACGCAAAACCAGCCCGGCCATGGTGCTTTGGACTTGGGCCACCTTGTAGCAGGGCTGGCTCCCATATCTCCTAGCATTATCCAAGAGTTTCAGGCTGAGCACCCAGTTTCCAAGCACAGCCTCTACAGAATGCCATTCTCCATCTGTGACATTGCATGGAATCTCCAAAACCTGACTTGGGCTCTCTGCTTCAGTTCCAGCTGAGGAGTCCATCCTTAGCGTGAGACGAAGCCGTCCTCCCTCCAGCTCCAGGTTTAGCAGTAGCCCCGTGGTGTTCCGCTGGAATAACGCTGCTCTGGGCAGAACAGTCTTGAAGCTGAGGGTGATGTTGCAAGAGACCTCAGTATCCACCAGGGGGCTCTGAAGTAGCAGGTAGCCCCTATGTTCAAAGGAAAATGTGGTGGAAGTCTTACAGAGGGGTCCAGTGTACCCAGGTGAGCAGGAGCAGGTGTAACCGTGAGTCCCATTCAACAGGAAAGGAGAACAGGAGCCTTGGTTCTGGCATTCATGACCCTCGCAGCCCACCAGCTTCACCTCACAGTTTACACCTCCATAGAGATTTCCATCTTGACTCCATCTGAGACAGTGGCAAATGTAGCCTCCGACATGGCTCTCACACCTGCCCTTATTCTGGCAGGGTCTAGAGTCGCACTGGTCTATCACCTCCTGGCAAAGGGAACCTGTCAGCATGAGAAGTTCAGACATACAAATTCTAAACATGAGTGCAGATGCAAATTTTGTACTGTGGCATGATCATTGTGCTTTATCAAAAGGAAGTTCTGACATTATTCTTTGTTCAGTAGTATTTTTATAAGCAAAATGACTTCCCTGCTGTGAGTAACAGGTCACATTCATACACTCATGCTGGGTTGTTACGTGGACCAGTTGCATAATGACTGCTAGTGCAGGAAAACACTGGAGACTTCAAATCTAACACAAATGCATTGAGTAAACATTTTGTCATATGGAACACCTACAAGTTTTGTAGTACAACACAGCACACTGAAGTTATTTATCTGCTTCATATTGAATGAAGAAAAAGTAAAATCCATTGCCTATTATGTAAAACCTATAGTAAATATCTATTTATATAAAGATGTGGTTTGATGTTACCTGCTCCAAGCAACAGAATTCCCCAGATCCATGTTGTCCACATCATGCTGTCACTTTTTCCTCCAGATAAACCCCAAACTCGTCCAACTGCACCATATCAATTTTCATGTGTACAGCCCACCCCAGTGAAGGTCTGTGCCTTGTCTGCTTCTCTACAACCACATACTGTAGGGCTGAATAGCTTCAGTAAGGAGACCAACAAAGCCAGATCCCAGGGATTAAACTAATGCTATTTGGCTACCTTACTGAGTCAGTGCAGGAACAGCTCACAATCTTACCTGCATTGCTAGATCGGATTTTGTGTAAGCAAAAGACCCAGAATTTTCCATATTTGCAACTGAAAAGTATAATTTGATGTAACATCAACAACATAACATAAATGGAAACAGCATAACAATGAGACTCAAAGCTACTACACATAGTATACATCAGTTGTCTGGTTATAGAATCTTTCATATTATTGTGATTGCTTAGATTTTTGTTATTAAAAGACGGAACAATACAGTCCAAAAAATGGTTCAGCTTAGGAGCGGTCTTCTTTGTACTACCACTGAGGGGTGCTAAAATAATGAAAATGTCAAACCTGATTGCTAGTGCTATCAGAGAGGACAATTCATCAACAGACTTCACATCTGTCTTTGCCAACTGTCTTCTGCCACAGTCACTGTCCAAAGTGGTGATGGAGCTGTCCTGGGAGTTCTATGATCTGTGCAATAAGGCTCCCAACAGCAGTGACCGATGGCCAGTAGTTTTCACTAATCAGCCTTACACTTGTCCTCTTCCATTAGCTCACTATACTGTACACAGGTCCCTACATACTATGGAATGCACTGGAGAATACCTGCTGCTGTACAGCAATTAGGGACTTGCATAACACATAATTAATTCAGTTTGGTTAATCAGAATAAATGACCTGCTGTTCCTGGAGGACAGCTGCAGATGTACCCTGCAGCATGCTGGTGGTCATAGTATTCAGGCAGCAGAGGTTCACTGCCATACAGGGCCTGCCATGACCTCTCAATGCAGTGGCCTCCGTGCATGCAGGGGCTGCTGATGCACTCATTGATGTCTAGCTCACATTGATGCCCTTCAAACCCTGTGGGATGAGGAAGCAGACAATGTTTCAGATGGGAATAATGCACAAGATTATGAAACCTTATTTAGATTAGGTAATGTGATTCAAAACATACTGTTTTAGTTTAAAACACCATAACCCGGCCCAGACGAGATTTTACTTTTGATTCAAATGTATTATTAGTGTTTTGGATGTATTCACTACTTGCACATAGACAGCTGTAAACACACTGAGTATGAATGTCATGATACCACAGTGGGTATACAAATGTAAATTCATCTACATGGCACCAAATATTTGATTATGATTTACTTGAAGTATACTTCTGTTTTGCCCACTGTTGTATCTCATTTTCATAGCATTGTCTTATTCTTTGTTTGCAGCTATATTTCATGTTTCATTAAAATGCCAAAAGTTGTAACTCAGTGGTTCATTTACCTGGCCAGCACTCACAAGTGTAGTTACCCCGGTTGTCCCTACAGATGGCGCTGTTGAAGCATGGTTCAGAGTGGCATGATGGTAGTGGTGTCTCACAGTGTCTGCCAGTGAAGGCTGTGTGAGAGCAGTCACAGCTATATCTGAGACGATTAAACAGTATGAAGATTAAGATTAGAAATCAAATAAATGAGATTATTTGCAGCATCTCCACAGTTTGTGCTCATATATGTAAAACTAAAATGTATCAGTATGTGTTATATTTAAGAGTTCAACTTGCCTAAACTTGGCAAGAGCTACTTCTTTTCTCCAACTGGGGCTGGGCTACTTACTCATTCACTCCATCTATACACAGAGCCCCATTCTGGCATCGCTGCTCTTGGCACTCATCAACATCAATTTCGCACCGGTGTCCTTGGAAACCTGGCAGGCAGGTGCAAGTGAACCCACCAGTGTAGCCATGGCAACTGCCGCCACTGAGACAAGGCTGTGATTGACACTCATCAATCTGGACCTCACAAGTAGGCCCTGTGAACATCAAAGCAAAACAGATGTCAGAGAGCGAGTGAGCATGCAGCATAGAGCGAGGGCAGAGGGCAAAAATGAACAAAGCTTTTATGTGGACTGGCTGTGATCATGTGTTGGCTGCACTTTTATCTCACAGCAAGGACCTGCAGATGTTTGCTACTCTAAAACAGACAAACCTAAAAACATTACAGTATGTACAGTGCCTCCTACAATGAATCCCTGCACTGGTACTTTAAAGAATCTACATATTATCTTAATGCAAAATGGTGGAAGATCATGAGAATTAAAGTTCAGCATGAAATAATACACGTGAAAAGATTCTATTTTTGGGGCCTAACTATTTGCATCAACAATTTAAAAACTCATTGATTACTTTTGTGTCATAATGCTGCAGCCTCATAGAGCTTTCAGCAGTAAAGCTTTGGGTAGCTTTAGTTACTTATTTGTAACATTGCTAAACATAACAGAGGCTTAAGTCATATATAACAGTAGTATACAAAAAGGATAACATGTTACTATCTAAAGAAATGTCCATGCACAGTTCTTCCTACTCACCCGTGAACATAGGAGAACACAGACAGGAGAACCTGCCCACTGCATCCACACAGGTGGCTCCGTTCCTGCAGGGCTGTGAAACACACTCATTCACATCAATCTGACAGTGAGAACCCTGGAAACCCGGCACACAGAAGCATGCGTAGCTGTCCTTGCTACTTCTGCATATCGCCCTGTTTTGGCACGGGTTCGGAGAGCACAGGTTCACATCTGGAGGTAGCCTGTCAGGAGATGCACCTACAGTATAAGAAGATCACATTTTGAACTATTAACATCAAAAAAATCATTATTATTTTGGGTGTTTAGGCTGCACAGATAAACAAAACCAATAGTTTTATTCCCCCTGTTAAAACATATTTGCAGTATGCTTCTTATCCCACTGATATCTTAGAACAGAACAACACAGAGCATGTTACAGCAAAAATCACATTGATGACTTATAATGAAATATTAAGTGTTAGATTAAAAAAAGTTGCTTGCTCTCTATCAGCAGGTGAAACTTCTCAAGAAGATATGTGACCATTACAAAAAGAATACAGTCAGTAATCCTTTGATTGACTCCAGAGCAGCTCTTGGTCACTACTTTAGTTTTATTGTGGAATGAAGCTCTTTTATTTGTATTTAGCTTTCACTAAAAATACTTTGTCAGTACAAAGGACTTTCGAATGAGGGGCTGCTCAAGGCGTGATGGCTGGCTGCCATGGTAACCAATTTCACTGTTTGGTTTCAGCGTTCATTGTATTTCCATGGTGACTGCATCCAACCATAGTCAGTAATTTAAGGCATTTACTCTTTTACATTTTAGGGTGTATTTTAATCAGCCGGACATTAATGCCACACTGCCAGATGTCTGGATCTAGGTCTCATTACAATACACGCAGCCAACATATGCTATACATACTGATTAGAGAATTAACACTTCATCCTCCTCAGTAATCAGGAAGCATTAATTCTCATAATGTGTATGACTTAATCATGCTCCATAAACATTGTCTTCTACTTAAAGACTAATTGCCAGAACTAGCCTAGATTTGCAGTTCTTTTATTGAGATTTAATCATTTAGTTGTCAAGATCATTGAAAATATCATCATATAGCTGTACATATAACTGTACACAACTGTACTGAGATGGTGATGCTCCCATAACTTCCTTAAAAATTATTTTCAACATACAGTAGTTCTAGACATAATATAATAAAAATCCAGCTTGGCACAGTGTATTTGATACCCTAAAACTCAAAACAAGCTTCTGTGTGTTTGAGACAATGATCCTCATATTCCAAGTAAAGTGTATAAGGAGACAATGAGGCATGATGCCACAAAAAGGAGGCTTCAAATCAGATGAGCAAGTGCTGCTTATTTTAGATGATAATCAGAGTGCACCATGTTTCTAAAAGCCTTGAAAGCAGTATATGGATATTGGATGGATGTGTGTAAGTGTGTTTTTGTGCAATTGGTGCAAAAAAGGTTTGACATGATAATGAAGCCGGATACCACAAATGTAGCCACATTGATGTGAACAGAAATATCCCGATATTCATGCAGAGTAATCATCCTTCAAGAGCCCAATCAGACAGAGTGCAGACTATAATGACACAGAAGAGCACAATAACACTTGGGCCGCCATCTTGACCAACTCGGGCACCAATCTTCTGTCATTTGTGCAGCTGGGTTCTCCAGTAGCAACTTATAAATGTCTATACGGGCTCAGTGTGACTGAGGTACGGGCTAAGTGGCCTGGGGGTGTGATGAAGATAATGAGCAGTGTTGCTTTGACCATATACCTATATTAGCATTCATTATTCATGAGGATTAGCCACCAGTTCAGACCACATTAGTGCCACATGGCACAGCAATGTATAGTATAGTCTGTACATTATGGCTTAAGACTTAAAATCTTATAACCACTAGGTAAGAACCTTTTGACCATCCATGGATTTTTTAAAGAAAACATGACAGTGGTGTCTGCTTCTCATTGAATCCGCTGGTCTTTCAGTATTCCCCCTGAGGCTGAGTTCAGAGGATTCAGAGCCAGGCCGGTTGCCTATTTGAGACACATCTCCAGCCAGCCACACATCCCCTCCCAGGGCATGTAGGCTTTTTCATATGCAAAATACTTTTAAGGGTCTTTGTTTGGTTCTATCTGGGAGTCCTTGAATGGCACATGCAGGGCACCTGATATCTCCTCAGGACTGATGGATGCTGCCAGTGTCTTTATGACTGTTTGTTTCAGTAGTGATAAGAAGACGTTGTTGGGAGAATTGTAGAACCAGAGGCATACAGAATAGTAGCCTCCATCCCCCTTTTG
>NW_018128000.1:241442-255828 GCF_001952655.1 Monopterus albus
CCCCATTGTTAGATCTCTTAGTCATTTTTAGCTTTTCAGTCCCTGTGTAGAGATCAACTCTATGCAATGTCGTCACTTCACAGTCTTGTAATTGAAATTCCAATCATGGACTGGTTAACATGCAAGCCAATTACTACACTCAGTTTAAACAGACAGACGCTGGTAATGAAATTGCCAACTGCTATGAGGTTTTAGGAAATGTTTGTATGAAAGTATTAATAAAATAAACGTGTTGTTTGAATCAGCATTGAACTTGCAAGCTTGAGGGAATGTATCCTGCACAGAAAAATGATGGGATGCAACACCAATTCACTCTAGTTTAACGGCACAAATGCAAACAGCCCGGTGTAGCGATGCTATAGCCTACAAGTATACAGAAAGTCCATGATTGGCCTTTAAGTATGAAAACAGCTGCAGCATAAACAATAAGTAGCCTAAAAACTGAAACTCAACTCACAGCCACGAGATAAAAAGAGCACTCACTTACTATTTATCACAAAAAGTGATGAGATGAGAACTGTGCAGGCAAGTAAATCAAAATTATGACGACGAATTAAATCCATAATCGTGCCAGAAAATCATCCTGCTCATTGTGTTGAAGTCTCATCATACACGGATCTCTCTGCTTCCGTCTGCGGCGACTCATCTGTTGTCAACTCCAGATCCACTTGATGCGCACTTCTCCTCTGGCTGGAGCACCATCAAGAGCCTGGATCACACACGAAATAAAAAAAAAACTACAGAACTACACAATGGCGTTCAGGGGGAGGGAGTCACAGCGAACTCTGGTAACAGAGAAGGTAAAAGGCTAAGTGGTGGAATAACATAATAAAATAAGCGACAGGTTTACTTTCTTACAAGTGCCCATATAATTTCCCCTAGCAAACAAAACAGAACAAAGCAAAAACAATAACCATCTTGAACCATCGCAATGTGATAGCCTATAATCAGCCAGATTCAATTGTTGATCCATACTTATGAGAATTAAGCAAGTCTGAAAAGGGATAGGTTTAAGTTAACTCTTTAAAATTGAATTATTAATTTTAAATACCCTGTTTCAATTAATAGTTTTTAGTCAGATAAATCACAACGTTAGTGTTTGTTATCAAGAATTTAATTCATAATTTAATTGAAATGTAGGCTTTGGTGATATTAAAAACAAAACTTGGTATTTCTTTGATCAAAATCAAGATGAAAAGATCAGAATCGCATTTCTTGATAATGTATCAAGGAAACTATGGAATAAGTAGCTTCTAATAACCTACAATGTCGAGCATCAGATCACAATATTGTTTTTGTGAATTAACATTTAGGCTTTGGGTAGCGTATTTGGCAATAATTAAAATTAGGCTACATTTATTTTAAAATTTCGTTTACGGTAGTTATGGGAATTTTAATCATTAAACACTATATGTTGACAAGCAAAACGAACGTCAGTGTAGATGTAAAATTAAATAATCTTGTGAAAACTTAAAGTTAACTTTTAAAACCAACAAACTTCACGTCCAAGTAAAGCGCGAGGCGTTTCCATGGCAGCGTGACCAGGAAGTTGGAGCGCAGGAGGAGAGTGTAAAAGTCGGATTGGTTTTGGCAAATAAAACTAGCTTCTCGCCCATATGACTTTTCCAGAGTTTCAGGTGTTTATTGCCAGAACTTTAGGTTAACATCTCCACCGTGAGTCCAAGATGTCTGGATCCATGAGAGCCAGTTCAGCGCCAGGCTCGTCGAGGCACGCGCTGGGCAGCAAAGGTGAGGTTAATTTATTTATTGTAGCTATAGCCAATAGTGGGCGGGCGAGGCTAGCATGAGAGCTAACAGGTTGACAGTAAACAAACATTCACTAAGTCTAGCTAATGTTAAGGCATCATTCATACTGTCACTACACACATCACTTTACACATAGCATTATGTATCTCATGAGCTAGTTTGTCATTTCTACATTTGAAACTTTCCCTTTGGAGTCACCTCTTTCTCTCAAAGATAAATACAAGTCACACTTTCCCCACTGTTCACACTTTAGAACTACTCATCACATTTTTTCCACAGTCATTGTGCTTATAGTAGAGATGGAAGTTATAATCGTGATATAAGATGCTAGAAATGTATTTATTATTTAGGCAATTTTTGGAAATACTTTATTATGTAGAGTTTACAAAAAATCTATTTCTGAAGGAAAGTAAAAAAAAAAACAAGTCACACTTTGTTTGAAATTCCCCACAGGTAATCTGGCATAACTTAAAACTTTGTAGATTTCCCACAGACTCTTCTATCCAACTTGAACAAAAATATAAATGCTCATGTACAGCAAAGATTTTTGTTCCAAGTTGTGACAAATCACACAAATATGGAATGTCCGAAGTGTCATAGTTTCTTGTTCCTTTTGCATGATGCAAGAAAATTACAAACCTGTTATTGTGAAGACTTATACACCTGCTAGTTTGATTGAGCTGGATGCTGTTTTTTTCAGTGACTGAACTGAATATTCAAGCTCCAGTGGAGAACAGAAAAACACAGCCTCCTCCTGTCAACAACCAGATCATCCCAGATGAACTGCTGGTCAGCCTCACCTCTACTGTCTGCAACAGGAGCACAGTGGGGCACACTGCACACCAACGGCACTGCAAAGTACATTCAAGCAACATTATCTAAAACATTTGTTTTTGTGTGGCTGACAGCAGTCAATGCTGTTGTTATTAAAATAACTTTGTATGCAGGGCGGTGGAATCAGACGGCCAGATGCAGTTTGGCATCATCCTCTGGGACGCAAGAAATACAAATACTTTCTGGAGCAGCCAACATCACTGACTGGAGCTGGCAGGTCAGCTAAGCCAACAGTATATATCCAGCAGTGTATTGTTGCAACTATGAAGTTTATCCAAACATTTACTGTACTTTGAAGTGAAAGTCAGTCAATGGTGTTAGGGTATGCATAGAATTAGTAATTACAGCATGTTTTCTTCTGACCTTAATACAGGACAGTTAACACAAAACCAGCCTGGTTTTGATTGTGCATTATTATCATTGGCTATCTAGCAAAGCCAAACCAACTTTAGGCTCTGTCTGAAGGACCTATAATTTGATAGTTAAATAATAAATCTAGAATCAGGGCAACATTAAATGCCTCAAAAAGTCTTAAATTTGGTTTTCTGCAATCTGCTGTGAGCTAAGAAGACTAAGGGTGCCTGTTTTGTTCTGTTTTGTTTGGATGGTATCATTACAGGGATATTTCATTTCTTACTGACTCTGTGGTAACCCAGAGGAAGCCAGCAACCCTCCCACCACTAAAGACAGAAGACAGAAGTGGCAGTGGCGACATGGAGGTAAGCTGCTTTAGCCCACCTGTTTTGGCTTTCTGACCTTTTAACACTTTATAGGCAAATGTGTGTTTTAATTTTTGTTAGCTATTTATTTCTGCTTTTGTCTTTAAACATTTGGTTTGTTTTACATTTATATAAAGGAACAGGATAAATTCCAGTGTTTTTTGTCATAGTTTTTACAGTTGTCATAAAATATGCTGTAATAGTACTGAGTTCAAATTTTTTATTATTGCAGTTCATCTATACATGTACATGTACACAAGTATACTTTGAGAGGTGACAATCACAGCCTCTCTGTCTTTCAGAGCTCCTGTGTCTCAGAAACTCTGATCCCAGAAGAATATCGCATTGTGAAACACAAAGGCCTGCGGAGCCTTGAGTTTTATGAGGAGTGAGTCTGCTTCATTGTGTTCATTCCACTTTATTGTGGAACTGTGTTCTCTTGTATTATCATTGTCAAACTGGAATTTAGTTTGTCAACTCTCATGTTGCTTCTCTTCCTCAGCGCATTTACAGTGCAGCTGCTGGATGATGAACAGAAGCTACGGGTCTTGCCTTCACTGTGAGTTCAAACATATGAATTCATCTAATTTACAGAAAAGATTTGTTGAGTATTCTGGCCTGGGAGATTTTAGTAATGGTATAGTTTAAGGGAGTAAGAGTGAACTGAATTACATGCTTTTAGCTAGGCAAAGTGCTGGTAAGATATGGGATGAATGTCATCAAGCTTTTGTTGAGTAATACAAAACTGTGCATACCATATGTTTTGTATGTCCAGGAAGCCCAGTGGCAGACTGGAAGTGGTCCAGCTGATGAGGATGATGGACGACATGCTGGAGAAGGCTGGAGTGGATCAACAGAGTGAGGAGCTGACTGAGTTATCCCAGGTAGGCAATGCACAGGCTTCTCTGTGGTTCTATGGCTGACAGTCATGCTTGGGTGCATTCATGTACGGAGAATAATACAGGCTGGCAGAACCTTTGAGGCAAACAACAGGCAACAACTGAAGCCCAAATATTTTCTATGATGTAAGAAAAGGAAAATCAGTGAATATTCATATAGATCTACTAATTCATTAATTGACTCATTCAGTGACTCATTGTACCTGTATTCAGCAATACTAAACTAAAGGTGGTGACTGTGGTTCAGTGAGTAGAGCGGTCGTCTCCCAACTGGGGGTTGGAAGTTTGAATCATGGTGCCTACAGTCCACATGTCGAAGTGTCCTTGGGCAAGACATTGAACCCCCAAGTTGACCCTGATGGTTACAGCCATCAGTTGAGTTGGCGCCGCAGATGGCTGCCTCGGTTCTATACTGGAAACAAATTCCTTGTATGTAACATACTTGGCCAAATAAAGGTGATTATTATTAATTGTGATTCTTGTGTAGATGTATACATACAGTAGGTATAGGTATTTGTACATGTTAGAAATGGTGCAATGAAATGTTTTGCAGATGGAGGGTCTGCTGGAGCTGGTGCATGTTGAGCAGAACATCTACAACATTGTTTTCCATGAAGTGATTAGGCAGGTCAGCGTCGGCTGTGCTGAGAGAGGACAGCTGCTTGCTAAGCTCAGGTTAGCAGCCAGCACATTAAGATATCAAACCTAACCATGTGTCAAGCGAGTTTGAGTTTTACAAAACATAAAACCAGTTAAAATCCTATTAAAGAAATATGGATGTAAATAATAACTGATATGAAAGAAAACACTGTACTGTATAAAACTGTATTACAGTTTTGTTACCTCAACTTAATTCTGAAGCATACCTTAACAGAAGTTGACATTCTCAGGAAATCTGTTTCAATTATGACCCTAGGAAACCTTTTTCTCAGCAGTTCTTGTGTTTGTGTGTCCAGGCAGCGCTATCAGTCCCTGCTGGATCGAATCCCTCGTCATCTGAAGGCTTTACACACCGAGGCTGTGGCACAGCGGGCTCTGGACCGCCGGCTCACTGAGGAGATCTGCCTTATCAAGACATCCATCCAACAGCTCAGCATGTACGTAGGTCAGGGTCAGGCTGCTGGGTCATGATGAATGAAATTACTGTGTGCCGTTAGGCACTGTGATGTGTTGATAGAGTGAATCTATTTTACATGGATATAATGTATGCAAGAAAGGAAAATAAGAGAATGTATTACATTACTTGTGTGAAAATTAGAAATGTGTGTGTGTGTGTATACATTTCTGAATGTATCACTGTATGTTTTATGGGTGTGCGTTCTTTTTACAGGGAACTCTCCAAGATCAGAGACCATGATGCATTTGTTTCCCAGCAGGCGGAACATGCTCAGCAGCAGCTGGCTGAAGCACTCGAGCAGACTCAGGCCAACTCAGAGTCAGTCCTTCATAGGAGTCCAAGTATCATTTAGCCCAAAATCACATTTTCATTTTATTTCAAAACCAGTCTGAACTACATTATTTATTTGGTCACAGTGACAGATTTATTACAGGTTAAGTTTATTTGTTGCTATCAGCGCATCCCTCTTGTAGTGTATACAGTAGTGGTTACTGTTTTGTTAATTATTATGCCAAAATATTTGAGTTTTAGAGCAGCAAATATATGTTATGGGAGAGGAGGGAAGCTTTTTCCAGTAAACATGCAGTGCAAAAGAACCAAATGTGACCAAGTGTTCCCTCTCAAGTGGCGTATGTGCTCATCTCAGTGTGGTTCAGGGCTACCACGAGCTGTACGAGCTGCAGAGGGCCCGCCTTGAGGCTCAGCTGGTTCAGATGACTGAGGAGAGAGACTGCTGGAAACAACTTACCTTCTGCGTCGCTTTTAAAGTGTGTGAGCTATGATGTACTGTACTTTTTTCTTTCAGTTGAACTTGTGTGTCAGTGTGGTTACACTGAATATATAATAGTTTTACTGATTTTGGTTGTGGATTCACAAAGCTTATCAATAGAGATAGCTTCATATAGATACGGCCCACTTTTCTGGAAGCCCCAGCTAACATTGTAAACTGTTAAAGCAGATAGTGTGACAAAGATTTTGTTGCTTCCACCAGATTTCAAAATATGCTCAGCATTGTTAATAGTTGATATAATGTATTAGTTTTAAAACGTTATCACTGTACTTTTTAGCTTGTAGGAACTTAATAAAATATTAATTGAAATGGATCCAAACAAGCTCAGTATGTTTTTTCTGTGGTTGTCAGGTCATCAGCGTAAAGAAGCTACAGCTTGTCAGTCAGCTGCATGTCTGTGAGCAGAGCTGGTTCAAGACAGCAGAGCACTGTGTCCTTTATCTCACTTCAAAGGTAAAAATGCAGTTCCTACATCATAACTTATTCTACATTGCTCATTGCAAAAGCACTAAACACCACAGGTGACTATAAGTACCCCTCATGGTGAGATAGACAGTGACAGTGGCCATCCTGCTGTAGGACACAGACAACCTGAATATCATCCTGGAGCTTAGTGACCACTGGAAAGAGCAGCTGTCTGCATTCATGTCCCAGCTGAAGGAGACTGAAAATGCTCAGTATGAACAGACCAGTGCCATCCAGCAAGGCATCGCTGAGTGGCTCACCTTCTGCATCACACACAACAAGTAGGAAAATTTAGGATACCAAAGAAGAGTACTTAATTTTTCATCATTAAGCACTTATCAGTTAAAGAAAAATTAAATATATTTTTCAGAACACTGTAAAATTTAGTACAATTCTTGAGACTTTACAGCCATTATAATCAGGATTTTACCTAGGTTTTCAGAGGCCTTAGGTGAGGGGGTTGCAGTGGCTGGGGAGTTTGAAATTATTCAAAGGAATTTTTGAATTATTTTGGGCTTTTCTCTTCTCTGTTTTGACCACTATCCTTACTATATTTGTGGATGGAAGCTGGCCACATGTATTGTACATATAGTCAGTATTGTATTTTTTTCAGTTCATAGAATTCTCCCTTTTGTTTTTAGCATAAATTCATTCTAATACAGTATGGTGCCTAAAGGCCTTTTTATATTCATTCAGCTTAAGTTGCTCTGCAAAAACATTTAGGTGCTATGCCTAAGCTTTTCTATGGCAGGGAAAACCCTGAATATAGTATTTAACTCGGCATAGTCACTGAGAAAAATGAATGGAAGAGTGATGTACAGTGTATGTGTGTTTTCTGCCAATGATGCTCCGTCTCTTTTTCAAGGTGTCCTGATCCAAAATATGAGAACGCTTCATTGGAAAGGATTCATGCTGATTTGAAGCGGTGGTCAAATGTGAGACTGGACAATTACTCTGTTATTTTTTCTCATTGTGGTCATTTGATGGTAGCTATCTGACGTATCTCCTTGTTATGATCTGCCCTATGTACGATGTGTCTGCTGTCTCTCACCTCTGTCATCTGTCTCTTGCTTCTATTTTATATCTGTCCACCACTGCTCACTTGTTATCTTTTTTTGATCATAACTGAGTTTTGGCTGATCATTGAACACTAAGCTTCATGTTCAGATAACCTTTAGACCTGGACAAACAAGTGTTACATTTTAAGCATGTTTACTTTTTTCATAAGTTAGTGACCATTTATGCAGCCATAGTTTAGATTGTTTTCCAAATACATTGTGGATACTGTATCAAGTACATCATGGATACTGTATGTTGAAACGTGGGTCATATGTGTCCAGTCAACATTAGGTTTTATCTTGTTGTCCTAAAATACCCATTAGTGTTTCTCTGCAGATGTTGGCCCTCCAGTGTGAGCGCTACCAAGGTGAGAAGGTGCTTGGATTCCAGCAGACGCTGAGTGAGCTTGGCCATGTCCAGGAAAGATGGCTTAATATGAGCCTTCAGATGTTCAGCAGACACCCTTCTCCTGATGGTGAACCCTCTAAAGGTCAGCAGGCCCTGGGAGAGCTGGACAGAGTCCTACCTGAACTACTCAAACAGCTGGACATGCAAGTCAGTGGAGAAAGTGGTAAGGGCTGATACAAACACAATTGTGAATCATTTTTGAGACATTTTAAATGAGGTAAAAACTGTGATTTTGGCAGCCTTCGGACACGTGAGTGAAGTATATACTTTCACTTGCACTGGGTCTTACTGTGGGGGAAGATGCTTAAGATATGGACTGAAGTGTTGATTTCAACCATGCTGTTTCAGGAGTCCACAGACACATCACATCACTGCTTGGGCTTATGGAATCCTGGGTTTCCAAACTTGGTGCAGTGATTGGCCAGCCAGAAATGTCTGCCCCTGTTTGGCTGAAGCTGGAGAAGACACTGTGCAACTGGGAGAATTTGACTGAAGAAGCCTTGCGGAACATGTGCAGCATGCAGGGAGAGAACCACAAGGACAAAAACAAGTCCAATATATAGTAGGTTTTTCATTCTGTCACATTACAAATCATCCTGAATTGGAGTCAGACACTTAAATCAGTCAAGGGTTTAAGTTTATAAATTAATCTATCTCAAAATAATTTGTTAAACTAATGGATTTAATCTAAAATCTGATGCTTAATTTTTATGCATTTTGCACAAGTTTATACCTTAACTCCTATTGTAAGAATTGTAATGTTCTTTAATACAACAAAGTTATTTTGTGTGTCTGTAAATCAAATGCATGTATATTTTAATGTGTATATTCTTGATGTATTTATTATGAGAATGTTTTTAATTATCACAGCAACAATTATTTGCGAATTTGTGCAAATCTAAGCTGATTTTTGTATGTTGCTTTTACTTGTAACTTTAATTTGTAAGAAAACCATGGAAATATTATAGGTTTTTTCTGGACAATCCTAAGTTTAAGTTTTATGAACACATTATTTCTTATTGCTTGTAATAAAATTTGATTGAAAAACTATTTTAACAAGGTGACAGAAACAAGATACGCCTTAGAAATTCAGGTTACATGTGTTTAATAATTCAATTTAAATATGTCATTGGTCTAAAACTCTCTGTTGTTTGTGTTTTTTTTTTTTTTTGTTCAAACAGTGCAGAGACAAGGCAGGTGTTAGACAAAGTACAGGAGTTCATAAAGAGTCTATGCAGTTTTACTGATGGTGTGAACCAGAGGCTCAGGAAGGAGGTGAGTACCCACCAGGTTCAGGTGAAGTGTCATGAGGGGTTTGCACGCATTTTGAAAAGAACTACAGTGTCACTGAAATGCATCTTCTAGTGTGTTTTAAAAGAAACATATCCTCTCCATGAATGTGGTGCTCTGAAATAGCACAGACTCTACAGCCCAATGGCCAAAACTCCTGCTCAGATGTTGTCTCGGTAATTCATGATTAGAATTCTAGATATACTGTAACACACGATGTTTGATGAATTTGTTTGTTTGATTTTTGCAGAAGGATCAGTTTTCCCTAATTATTCCATTTTCATTAAGACTGTAAAATGTGATGTATCACCATTCTGAGTTGGAAATGGAAGGTCATTTGTTTAATCAGTCCGTCTTTTTCACTTTTCAGTTCTTCTCTTTTTTCTCCTCTGTCTTTTATACTAAGCTCTCTCTGAAGCAATGGCTCTAAACCACATTTACTCCTCATAATCCCAGGTACCCCTGCCCCCCTGCCTTCTGTATTGCTTAACTGTTTTTCTCAGAGATTTTGCATAACCTATTTGTTGATAATCTTTTTGAACACCTTGCCTCACATTCATGCAGTTACAGATACCCTGTAACTAGCCAGTATGATGACTTCCACTGTTCTTTTCACACTATTTATCACCGAGAACATCTGCCAGAACAGTTGTGGTTTCAGTCCTCATGGTGCCTTGGTCATGGTTGCTGAGGGAAATGGGATTGATACTGTTAAGTTTGTTTGATTTGTTTTTAAATTTGAGTTGCCATTTTGGCTTTTTAATGGTCTAAACATTTGCTGTGATATTACAACATGCTGTCTTGAATTTGACTGTTTCCTTTCCTACCAGCTCAGTTCTATTCACATGGCTCAGACCCGCTGGATGATAGATCTGTTGCTCCTCATGGTACCTGACCACAGCGAGAACCAGAGTCAAGAACAGAAAGACTACTCTGTTCCAAACATCTCACTACAGACATTGGATAAGGATGCTAAGATACTCACTGAGAAACTGGACTATTTTTCCAGATACATCACAAGGTACCAAATGTTGTGCATTAGTAAAATAAGAAAACTTAGCTTCCTTACACAAGGACTGGGCTAACTTTTACCACAGAAATGGAATGATAGTATGTTTAGTTACTTCATGAAAGCAACACAAGATGATTGACTGGGAGAGGATCAGCAGTTGAGAGTTACTCATGAGAAAATGTTTGTTTTTGAGATTAGCTTTTACAAGCTGATTCTAGAGGAGCGGACTTTGCACAACCCACATCAAGCTGAGGATGAAGATGAGAATGAGGAGTGCAAAAAGCTGCAGGTAAACAATTATCTGACAGAGATTAGCAAAGAATCACTAGTAATATCAGGCATGTCTGTTTTTACATTTCACATAGAAAAACAGCTATCTGACTTCTGTGTGCACAAATACTGCAACATTTCACCAAGTGCGTCCATACTGAACTGCTAAGCTCAGCTCAGTAATCCTCCTTAATGCGTGTGTGTGTATGTGTCTAAGCTCAGCTCAGTAAACCTCCTTAATGCGTGTGTGTGTATGTGTTTTCAGATGGAGTGCATTGATTGGGTGGAGACCTGTATAATTCTGCTCTCAAAAGTGAAAGGTGGTCCTGCGGAGGTGCCTGCCAGGCAACCTGCTACTACGTCCAGGAGCAATGACTCGACCTCTCCAGCAGACAGCACAGAGACTCTGGTGAGGACTCAACTCAGATCAACCCACATTAATCTGTTGTTATTAATATAGTTGTACATCAGATTTGCTGAAGATGGGTGTGACTGTGGTTGCTTACAAATTTTTACACAGTAATCAGTTTATTATTGGAGAAATCTTACTTAGACTTGAAAGCTTGGTGTCAGGTAGCTGACCATGAAACTGATACCACAGTGGGAGAGACTGGCATGGATCAGGTATCAGATTTCACTGTATTCCTGGTCTGTTACTTGCCCAATTAAAGTGTGATCATCTCGCATAAAGTTCGAGTTTGGAAATTACTGCAGAAGTGTGAGGGGAAAAAGAACACCAAAGTGTAGTTTAGTTTTGTCAGGACCAGAGGTCAGTGTTTTTTTTTTAATTTTGATGAAGCTGATTGTGTTTACAGGTGAACAAAGAGGTTTCAGTAACAGAACCTAGAGAGGTGAGTCACACTAAAAATTGAATACAGATGCATTGCTGTAACCAATTTACAGTGTGATTTGGAAAATGGCTCAGTGAATGCACACTTCTAGATAAACCATAACACGTATTTTTGTAGTGAGTGAAAAGTTAAATTAAGAGAAAAGGCATCATTTGATGCAACAGGTCATTCCAGTAATTAGATACACTCCCATTTAACCAAAGGATCCAGGTTGAATATCTACCCTCTGACAATGTCACTAAGTAGGGCACTGACACCCTGAACATTAATATTGTATCAAGTGGGTCATCTGCATTAACAATGAATGGGTTTATGAACCCTCTGTCAATGTCTTTAAACCTATTTTCAATTGATTGTTGTTTGTTAATATTATTTTTGTTGTCAAATTTGCAATAATGGGCACACACATGCTGATTGGCCTCATGAATAAAAAACTATTATGCATGTTGAATAATGATAATTACATATAATTTGAATTTGTGATGAGTACTTTTTGGTTTCTGTTTACCATGTAGGAGGTATGTATAACAATTAATCCTGATTATTTTATGATGATGATACCCCTCTGTCTTCACAGAGCACTGCTGAAGGACATAAAACACATCAAGAGGTGTGTCAGATATTAAAGCATCCTCCATGAAGTTTACTTTTATAAAATTACTTTATAGTCTGGACATTTTATAAAATTCTTGGCCCATCTAGAACAGTGAAATTAGACATTTATGGTTCTTGGTGTGAACACCATAGAGCTTTGTGTGATAAAAGACAAAATGAAAATGTCCCCCCCCCCAAAGAAACTTGTTTCAAGCATGTGTCAGCCAGACTAACTTTACTGCTGCTAAAAATGAACAGTGTTATTGCTGTCCTGCAGGGGGAGCTAAGAGACTATGAAGAAGCAGTGGTTAACATGATTGATTATGACAGAAGCATCATACAAAGAAAGCTGGGAGAGATCAGTGTCCACTTGAAAGGGGTCAGAAAGTTAAACCACACACTTTTCATTTCATTGCTATACCTTTCTTTTTGTATGGAGCTGAACATCCAGGTTGTCTGTCTCTGACCATTGCTGTGTCTCTGTCTATCTGTCAGACTGATGAACTGCGCTGTGTCTCTGTCTGTCTATCTGTCAGACTGATGAACTGGTTGTATCTCCAGTAACAGATGAAGCTCAGAAAGTGTTTAGTGACCTGAGCACAGTAGGATTACTGCAGCAGGAACTGAAGTAAGTTTACTTTCTAATTGTTGTGTGGGACACTTGTATCTTTGGAATACTAACAATACTGTGATAAAATACATGCAATACTGGTACAGCTGGTACTGTAAAAATCTGATTTTTCATTGTTTTCACAAATTGTCACACAGGAAGTGATGTTTTTTTCTCTTATGTTTAAAATAAGAACTGGGAAACTGGCAAGAACAGCATTCACCACCCTGGCTGAATGGTTTGGTATTGCCTTTCATAATTTCCATGTGTTTGTTAGGGATTCAGAGCTGCGGCTCCAGATTGCTGAGCAGCGAGCCCTGAAAGCTGAGGAAGCCCTGCAGGCAGCACTGGAGAAGATTCATGGCATGGGGGAACAACTACAGGGTCTGCCCACTTTGGAGCCCAAAATTAGTGGGGGTACTAAACAACTGATTGCATTTTAACTGAGGAGGAGAGACTGTAACACACTACTGAGGTGTAGCGGTGGTACATGTCTTTTCTCTGTTTGTGTTGCAGAGACTAAGAAAACACCACCACCTTCCCCCCAACCACCAGTAACACCCTCGGCTCCTCCAAAAAAAACAGCTCCTGAAACCAAAACAACAAACAGCACCAAAAAGACCAAGAAACGCTGATAATCTAAGATCTTAAATGATCGTATATGTTTGGAACTGTCCAGTTAATGCTGGGAGAACTGGTTTTAGAATCACGTTTAGGTTTCTGTGTTAGAATGAGAGAGGAACTTACTAGCCCATATATTATCTCACAAGTTTTCAAAAGACAGAAAATAGAAGGAAACAAAAAGGATCATTAACCATCACTGCCATCCAAGTATCAGGAGGTCATCCTTATTCAGATTGCATTGTATGAAAATCACTTATTGAGGTTATCAGTCATATTATGGCTTGCTGTCCGTATGTTTTGTTTTGTTTTGTTTTTTGTCATGTTTGTTTTGCTTCCTTATTTCCAAATGTCAGACTTTTCTGGACATTTATTTTTGAACAGAGTTGGCGAGATTTTTTTTTGCTTCTTAAACACATTAAATGACCAGATTGGGTATTACAGTTGCATGCAAGACCCATAATTTTACAAAATTATTCTGTATTTCTATCATAGGAAATTGAAAGAACAACTGTAGTTTGCTTGAACCAAAGCATATTCTGATTAATTCAATCTTCTGAAGCTTTTCATGTTTAACATTAAAAATATTCACATTTTATCTGTCAGTCTGTCACATCATTGGCGAATCTGTCTCTGGCTCCTCCTCTGTCAGCCCCTCATCTCCATCCACAGCAGGTGGAGGAGGGGGTGGCAGAGATGAATGGTCAGGGGTCAGGCTGAGGAGATCTGGGGGGAATGGCAGGACCAGAGCAGGATGGAGGTGACGGAAGGAGGCCCTGAACTCCTCCCAGACAGCTCTCTCCCCTTCTGTTGCTTTTACCTGGAGGATGAAGCTGCCGCTGTAGGTAAAATGTTCTTTTTACAAGCACTACTGAGCATGCCGAATTTAAAAGTTAGAACTCGGCTGACAAACAGGCATTAGAATATAAAACAGTAAACACTGAACTGTAAAAAGATGGTGTGGTTACTTACTCTGGCCTGCTGTTGTCTTTTGACCTCAGCCTCAGCAGCCAGACTCTGCTGTAACTCCACAGGAAAACTGAGCTCGTCTCTGACAGAAAATCAAACACAAGCACAAAC
>NW_018128000.1:255842-262048 GCF_001952655.1 Monopterus albus
GGAAGATCACCACAAATCTCAGCATTCGTCTTTGCTGTTTGCCTGAAACAATCATTGCATGCAGAGGAAAAAATCCTACAGACACAGAAAATGTCACTTTGTATTGTACAAATCAGTTTATTTTTCTTTGGGTTGATAAGTTTCTTCAAAAATCATCTTGATTCTTTGTAGGTCAGCTGTTAAAGCCAGGTTCTGCTGTCAGGCCCTCAGAATCGACGAGCTCCTCCCTGCAGCTACTGCTATGTTGAACAATCATACAGGAGCATAGATCACTTTCTGCACTTACTAAGGTAGACAAGAATCCCACTGGGTGTACTGTAATGGCATTTGTCATTTTTAGTGTTACCACTTAAATATAAAATAAGATCTGTGTGGACTTTGATCTTCACTCTTACATGTCTGCTCTTTCCACCCTGATGCCCCAGCGGCAAGCAACTGAGTCGACAGCGGCTTGTATCTGCTGACCAATCCTCCTTCTGTGCAGCAGGATGTGGCCGAATGTGTGTAGAGCAAGAACGTCTCTGACCGCTGACTGAACCAGAGTCTGCAGCACTGTGGTTAGACTGGATAGAGCTGCACTGCACAAAGTCACGTTCTCTATCTGGTAATAACACACCACACTTAGCTCTGGTCTCACCAAATCCTTTGTCACCACCTGTGTACAGACGTGTAAAAAAAAAAAAATCAGACAGCATTCTACTTTAGTGTTTTTTTTTAACTGCTATTTCATTCTCATACACAGAACTAAGTGTGAATGTTTCTGTGTCTAGTGTGTGTGTGTTTGTTGTGCTATACCGTGTGAGTAGGAACCTTCAGCATTTGTAGTCGGATGTCGACTTTGTGGCACACATCAAGGAGCGGGAGGAAGAAAATGAGACCTGGAAAGAGTAGAGGGTGGTGATACCATGGTCAGCTTTCTTTCACGTATATTGTTATACTGTCTGTATTAGCATTCAGGACCTGTGACCCAGAATGGTTTAACATCATTAATAATATCGGTCACACCTTTTTTTTCCTATGACAAGTCAAAACTTGAGTTTTTAAATCACTGCCAAGAGATGATCATGACAAAAGGTCAGGAATCTGTGCTAACCTGGTCCTCTGGGTCTTCCACGCAGAAGGTGACCCAGTCTGAAGACCACAGCTCTCTCATGCTCCCTCACTACCTGTCAAACAAAATGACAGCCTTCAGTCAAACAGCCCAGTGACAGTGATGGCTGGAGTAATGATAACCTGGCCATTTTCTTTTGCCTTTAGTTAGGGTTGTGAGTCAGGCCTCTCTCCTGACATTTAAGATTTTGTCTAGAGTTAGTTTTAATTTTCTTTCAAAACTAGCAAAGGATGTGGCTTTAAGCAGAAAAAGAAAAAGCGTTACATACACCCTGATCCATAGTAAATTGACACCCATATAGGTAACCAATACGCCCATATATTTGTATACACTCTATGGGCGGTACTGCAGTATTCACTGGTAAATTGGATTGTAAATAAAATAACATCTATAAGATGAAAATGCTGACTCTGACTCTAATATCGTGCCCAATATTCACCTGTTTATCTATTTTACTTGAATTAACACATTTTCACCAGCTAGTCACATTTCTTACCAGCTTAGAGTTAAATCAGTATGAAATTCTCTTAGTGAGAAGATTCCAATTTAGATTGTTTGATCTGAATAAACTTAATTCATCTGCCATCCACACCTTTATTTCTCCATCACAAACTCTCTCTCTCTCTCTCATCTTCTATACCGCTCAGTCCCAAACGGGGCCGTGGGAGGGGCTGAAACCAATTCCAGCCGACAATCGGGCGAAGGCCCATCACAAACTGTAAGTGTCAAATTGTTTTTCCTCAGACTAATACTTCACATACTTTCTACTGAAGAAATCACAGTAATATTTGTGAAGTAGATTACGGTACAGCATTTAGTTTAAGTTTTATATGTGGTGTAGTTCGTACTTTAACACAGAACCAGATAGAGAAAGGGAGGAAGAGAAGAACTAGAGCCAAGACGAAGACCATCAGCAGCCACTCAAACACTCCTAGGTTCTTGTGCTTCAAACCTGCAGAAATACACAGTATTTCACATGAAGAAATCCAAACAAGATATTCAGATTTATTTGATTTTTTTTTCCAGAATATATGCTTAAAATATTCTACATAAAAGTTTCCAACAAATATCTCAGGTCACCAGATAAAATTTTTCTTCATCCTGAGAACAATAAACTTACTGCATAAACAACGTACCAGGCTTTTCTTCAGGCTTTGACTCACCGTCTTCCTGTTCGGCTGCTTCCAAGAGTCCCAGGTTCTCCTCCTTGACTTTGTCATCTCTCACACTGTCTATGTCCACCACGGTGGATTTGAGCCTCACTTCTGTCCGCTGGTCTGACATCATCTCATCTGTCTCTGGCTTCTCCTTCTGGGCGCTCTCCTTGCTCGCTGAGGTGTTGTGGGGCCGGCTTGCTTTGGATGCCTTTTGCCGGTGGCTTCTGGGAGTCACCACTGCTGCCTGCTCCCTCTCCTTCCTTGGCAGGTGTCTCGGGTGGACGTTGAAGGACTTCTCCATGCTGGCTCGAGGCTCATAGAGGTATTGGCTGCTAGAATGTTTCTGTGTGATGGGCTAGTCGAGGGTTTTCTTTTTGGGTGAAAGCCAGAGAGGAGGGATAATTATAATGACCTTTACTGCAGTAAGTTGTTTCCTCTGGTTTGAGATCTGTTACCAGAGTCAGGGGCACAGCTATCTACTATGGTAATGAGAGAGAATGGATGGTGAGTTAGCCTGCTTGTATATGGGAGTAAAACATGGCAGTGGGAGTGCCACCTCCCTGTACTTCGAAACATTTCAGGTCAGTGAACTTTTATGAGCATGTCATTCAGTTAACTATTTCCACCAGCTAACTAAAATAAAAGAAAATGTTAAGATAATAGAATAAAAAATCAAGATACAATAATTATCATTTGCAGATCATCACTTGATTAGCCAGCAAAAAAAAAACAAACTCTCTCCTTTTCCCCCAATTTCACTTAAATGCTTTATCAGACATAAAATAAAAACATGCAGTGATTGCTGGATGAATTTATTTCAGTAATACTGTGTTTCATTTATGTGCATAATTCCTGTTAATTGCTATCCAACAATCTGCATCAGTGTGTGTGTGGTTTTCTTGACACAATCAAACGTTTTCTTTAGCTATTTCAGCTTGGGAGCCCTTAATCCTATCACAGAAACATGAAAATAAAATTCTCAGCGTCACTGGAGCTCAGGGAGTCACTGACTCTTCAGTGGGAATGTGCAGACTCAAGGGTCTTTTTCTAAACTCATGATGTACGGTACACACAATATCCTCCCTAATGCAACCTTAATTACACTGAAAATGAGTTCTGTGGCCCACACATTCTTCTGTTATAGAAGTCCCAAATCTAGCTGTGAGAAAACCCAACCAAAAGGCCTGTGCACATATAGTGACCCCCGGTCATAGCAAATCTAAAGCATGAGTTAATGGCACTTTACAGTGTCAAGTACTGTAAGCAGTGGACTCCCAACAAAAACCAGTCCAACAATTTGTTGTCAAGCGGTCCCAGTTTGATTAGTCAAACTGAAACTGTCACAGTTTAATTTATCAACAAATTGTTAATTAAAGAAACATGATGGTAATTTCTGTCCAGTTTGTGTTATTCTAATATGTAAAATGATGACTCTCATTTTCCAAGATTTTCATTCCAATATTTGCATGTAGCTTCCAGAAACCAAAAGTGTCACCTGACACCTAATTTGACTTAGCCTACAATTAGAAGTGATAAATCTTAGAAACATGTCCAGCGCTTGTCAATGAGATCATGTGAGTTAAGGAGGCTGGGTTCATTTTTGTGCTGCGTTTTTAGCTAGTCAGACACTTTGCGCGGTAAGTGATCCCTGTTTGTGGTACTGATACTAATTTCACGATCTCTCTTCGTTACGCCAGCAAACGGAAAGAAACCTGTCTTTATTTTAAACTATATTCTTGTAGACTTTGATGAATACGAGTTATCAGTTGAAAACACAACACCGTCCTTGCCGTTTTTACACTTGAGCAGATACCGGACTGCTAACGTCAGCCACAGCAAGTGTCGAAGCAAACAACGTGGGCTACGTAGGAAAAGGCTGCAAAGATATTGAAGACTTGGGGTAACGTTATGTCCACAGCACATGTGGAAAAATGTAACTGTTTTTAAATACATTGTTAATTAAATTAGGCAAAATTGCGGGCACACTTAACTCCACCGTCGTCTATCACGAACTATACGTCCTGTTTTCCCAGGCGAGACTAAAGTTTACTGAGTTAGCTATCGAGGTTCTACCCGTTTATTGGACCATAATGCATGAAAAGTATAATATATGTATGCTAACGTTACTGTGCTAAGAGTAGCCCCAGTTGGTGACTCTTTCGAGTGTATGTAATACATAAGAGTCACCAGCTGGGGTTACGATAAGAGTACGGTAACAATTAAAGATCAATGAAAGCGAATAAATTCGACAAGTTCATCAATCTAATTTCAGTGCAAAATCTGATCATATGATTTTGTTCAAAAAGTTCATTCAATATGTTTTAGCAATAAGACGAGTCGAAGCAATAAGTAGTAGTTTTCTTGCATCATTATGCACTTGGCTGTTCCTCTTCTCTGCTCCTCATATCACAGTAATCACCTGGATGTTCAGGCTGTATAGTAAGTTTTGCAGTATTTGTCCTCTTGCTGTATTCTGCTGATGTCACTAGGCAAGATGAACCAGGAAGAGGTTTTGGCAAAGCTGAAGAAAGATATCCGCTCCTTGCTCATGTCATCCAAGATGGGCTTAGACCCCCATCAGCTCAGGCATGATTATGAGGCAAGGGTGGGGCATCGCCTGCCCCTGAAGCTCCTGGGCTTCAGAAACGTCATGGATATGGTAGCACAGATGCCTGACGTGGTGTCTATTAGCTTCAGGGCTGATAATAGCCTGTTCTTAACGGGTAAAGTCTTTTTATTGTTTTGTTAGATCAGTGCTCATTTTGTTATTAAGTAACTTTTTAATTCATATCATTGGATTAAACTAAAGCTTAGTAGTGTTTGATACAGAGATCCTAACTTCTCATTTCTTTCAAACACCTGAACAAGTTGTTTTTACATTACAGCTGTTGGTGATGAGTCTACTCGAAACATTGGGGAGCTGTTAGCTAAGCAGCGCAACTCAAAGACTAACAAAAAAGTCAAGAGGGGAGGTGTCAGCTACTTCTCACCATACTACTGTCAAAATGCCCCCCCTGTAGTGCTACCCAGAAGAGGGCATGCTCCTCCTGGTCTCCCTGTCCAGCTAAGGTCACAGCTCCTCATACTGCTGTCCCAGGTATAACTTCATGGTTCAATGTTTCTTACATCGCCCATTGTATGTATTCTCCATGATAAGATGGGCTCTTTAAATTGGTTGGACTGTTATCAGCTGTTTGATTAAAGCTACCAAGACACAAAATGGCACTAAGACGGCCTTCTTTCCCCTAAAAATGTGACAAATAATGAACAAAATTAAACTGATTCTGAGGATTTGTTTTTCAGTTTCTTTTGGCCTTGTGGTGTCAGATTGTTCACAATAGTTTTGCAGTACATTATTTAAATCCACCCAACCAAATCGGATACAGGGAGGCCAGACCGGCTGTTGTGTCAAAATGGCAAAATCATGTGGCTCTGTCACTACAGAATGTTCAGAGTTATGACGCAGCTGCTCTCCTAGGGTTCGCTCAGGTTGTGTGAGCTGGAGGCCAGCTTCCTACGCTGCTTCGGCTTCCCGTTGCGTGTCCAAAATTATGGCTTCTACTCAACTGGAGAGATGCTGACGGCAGCAGCAGACCTGGTTGTCATCCAACAGAGCAGGCTGGGCTCAGTTGTAACCCTGAGGGAACACGTGCTGCCCAAGCCACTGCTCATGCCATCCAGCTCAGCAAGGACAACTGGACAAAAAAATTCAGGATTGCCTATAACTGACGAGCCAGTCTCCAAAGGGCCAGACACCAGAGCTCAGACACCTGCAGCACCCCCAGGTGTGCTATTAGAGAAGTGGGTTTACATAAGTGCAAATACATCGGTTTTCAGACACTGCTGCATTTACACATCTTGCTAGAATGTCTTTCTAATAGCAGTTCATACCCAGTGTCTTGTAGTTGCATTTTATACTTTTTTTTTTTTTTTTTTTT
>NW_018128000.1:262081-286808 GCF_001952655.1 Monopterus albus
GTCCATTGTGCATGGGTTGCCCTAGTGATTATGAGGTCACCAATGACAAACTTGCACATTGTTCAAAATTTGTACATAAATTTTATTGTATGTTTGCACAGAAATGCACTGAGCAGGGGTTCCTTGTATTTTGTAGCCTTGTTATCTTTGGCATTATTCTGTTTTTGTGCACTCCAGCTGAAGATCCAGCGAAGCAGAGTCTTCTGAACCAGCCTTTTACTGATACCACCCAGGACCCTGTCTCTAATGAGTTGGAAAATGACAAGACAGAAATGGTTGAAAAGAACCAGGAAGCCGAACCAGATCTCTGCCAGGAAGAGCTGCACTGTCCCGAAAATGTCCTTAAGGTGCATTCCCATTTAAATAAGGAAACTTGGCAGCTGCATCTTCAGTAAAATATGTATAGGTTGTCAATAGTAGACATGAGAACATAAAGAAGCCTTTATCTGATTTATCCACTTACTTCCAGGTCATTTTGCATAAACTAAATACACAGTTTCTTCTCACAGGGCAACTTACAGAAAACTATAGATGTATAAGAAGCAGAAGAAAATTTGTGTAGTGCAGTTGTGTATGTTTGTGTGTCAGCAATTGTGTTTGGCCACATGGTGCTTAGATAAGCAGTCAATTTAATTGGTCATTGTATGTTTTAACATACCACAGTAGAAATACAGCGCACACATATTACTGGATTATGCCATTAAGAGCAGTAGGGAGTGAAGATTTGATGTGCTGTTATGCATTATTCTTTCTACTTCAGCTGGAGGAGCAACTTTACCAGCGAATCGTGGAGAATGGAGTTGCTGGAATCATTAGTCAGGAGCTGAAGGACAAGCTGCAGAAGGTCAGACTTCATGTTGGTTTATAAGCAGATGTCTTTGTGTGAAAGGTGACCACAAGCCTCTTAATACTTTTTTATGGCAAGGATTTATTTAGTACACAAGGTAACAGAGACGCATGGTTACAAGTCTACAAACCCTTTGTATGCTCATGATTCTCTGCAGGTTGTTGGTCAGAGCAGTGGTGGATTAATGGTGCATGATCTTCCAGTTGAGTACAAGGTAAAAAAGGAAAACAAACATACAGTGCTCTTGTTTATCTTTGCAGTGAGTTTGTGCTTAGTCCTGGGTTTAGGAGGTTAAGAACAGGGTTCAGTCTTTCCAGATCAGCTAAGCTAATCTTCGCTGGGCTTCACTGCTTTGTTTCTTATTCCCCTGCAACTTAATTTATGTCAAAAGCAACTCACATTTGGCCTACCTGCCCCACTAGTGTTTAGGAAGCAAGCAGTTTCAGGACAGGTGTCTCTGTGTAGTGGAACAGAGCTCGGGTGATAATGAAAGGTGCAGAATGATGCTATTGTTAATCCTGCCAGTGTTGTTCTTTGCACTTCAGAAGCTGTATGCTGAGGACCTGCCACTGCAACAGAACGGCTTTGTCAGCGTCACTGAACTAGTTGGTGCCATGAGTGACACCTTCCACCTGAAACGTGCGGGGGGTGACGGTGAACACCAATGGATAGTGATGAACATACAGGACAGTGATGGCGCACAAGCAGGTGTGTATGTGCATGTGTTCAAACACCGGGAATCAGTTTATAGTCTCAGAACTAGTTCATAAGAGTTGCCTTCCGATCGTGTTGGAAATCAAAATGTGAAAAGCCAGCTGTCGCAGAGAGAGGCATTGATGTTGTTGTTCAAATAAAAGTGCCGCATGCAGTTTCATCGAATAATAAAAGTGACTGCTAAATAGAGAAGAAAGAAATAGTTCCTTTCTGCACAGTGGGCCAATAATGAAGTGAATCTTAGTCAGTTTCTGAAATTATTGAAATGGTCGGCTGTTAGGGGACAGGTTCTACGAAGACAGACAGTTTGGGCAGAGTAAAAGCCCAGCTTCAGTATCATCCTAAGTGTTATTATTTATGGAGATGTTCTTGTGATCGACCTTGATGACCAAGGTGTTTCTGCAGTCAGTACTTTTCTGACCAGTGGCCTACTGTATCAAATGGTGGTGTCTGAAATACCATGAGGCAGAACTTTCTTGTGTAATAATAGCTTTCAACTAAGCAGAAAATTTATTTTTCTTTATTTTGTAGATTCAACAGAAACCAGAAATTTTGGTAAACGTGTGAAACAGCCATTTATAGGCCACTACTCCAGCTGTGGAGAGTCTTCTTGGGAAAAGGAAAATACTGCAGATCATGAAGAGCTAGAGGCCACAAACAATTCCAAGATCCAAGAAATGGTTAGGCAACCTCTCTTCAGTCATTTCATTGCACATTAATTAGCAAGCAGGTGCCAGTACCCCTTATTACTGTACCCTGTGTAAAATGTTACTTTTGCACACAGGTTAGACAGCCTTGAAAACAGTTATGCATTTTTTTATAGTATTTTATAATGTTTTCTGTAGAATAATGCTAAATATAGAGGAACATTGCAGTGTCCCATCACTACTGTCACTCTTCTTTTTAACACATCTGCCTGTAGATATCTGAGAGGTACTCTGGTGTACCACTGGATGCTGTGCAGAATCAACGTCTCAAGCCTCCAACGCGCCATGGCGCTCAAGAGCTGCTGGAGGTCCTAGTGGAACACGTGGAGTCACCAGGACATTTCTACATCCACTTCAGCGAGGGCAAGGAGGCACAAGCTATGGAGGACATGATGATTGAAATGAGGTGGTGGACATGTTGGTGGACTCAGAATGTATTGTTAAAATACAATGTAGTAACATGTACTATTCCTTTGGAATTGCACTGTTATCAATAATCTAATTCATGATTTCCTTTGATATTTGCCATTTCATCATGCTGGGCACAGACACGCTCTGTATGATGGGCAGTAGAAACTTTATCTATTTTCCAGAAGTGGACTCATTGTGTGATCCAAAATACATTTAATCATTTAGCTTGAGAATTATAGACCATTTATTGTAGGCATTTTTGAGAATTTGTCCCTTTCTTGTCTCCGCCCCAAAGACAGTATAAAAAAGAAGTTGTTTAATGTTCACTCCTCTTCTTCAATGCAAGTAAGGCTTTTGAAGTGGTTGCACTTATCAGGAAAATGTTTTACAACCTAGCACCGACAGCATCTGCAAAGCTGAAGCTGGGACTGTTTGGACTTCATTGGAACACTTAAAAAAATCACAAACATCACAAAATGTAATCAACATTCCTTCAGTATGGTCTGAAGTTAGTGTTCAAACATTCAAAAATGTTTGTCTTTTTCCCTCCAGACGATGTTACACCTGTCCTAAACGGGCAGAGCACTACCGCCTCCCTGAGCAGTTTGTTAGACGAGGTCAGGTCTGCTGCGTGTCACCCAAAGGAATGTGGTTCTACCGGGTGGTAATCCATCAGATCATCAATTCCACAAAGGTCGAGGTGTACTTTGTTGACTTCGGGGATATTATCGTGGTGCAGAGAGCCAGTCTCAAGTTCCTTAAGTAGGAGCATCTCAAATTTTTAATACTGCTACCAAGCATGTCATTGTGCTCTGCTCTCTACTATTTGTCTTTCTTCTTCTCAGGTCCTGTTATTCAGTTCTTCCAGCACAAGCAGTTCCATCTTCACTTGCTGGAGTTAAACCCAGCACTGTGAGTGTGATTGCTGATCTATTATATTGACACTTTACTAACAAATGTGAGCCTTGATGAAAAATTCTGCATCACCTTCTTGCTCATACAGTGCCAAAATATCAACTGGATCTGCTCTTTTATGTGAATAAATCCAAACTGTGAAGCTGCTATTTAGTGCTATTACCACTCAGTTTTATGAAGAACAGTTCTTGTTCATGTCTTGCAGGGCAGCTGGACTGCTGAGGCCACAGCCTCTTTCCGAAAGCTGTGCTCTGATCGCACCCTAGTGGGCGTTCTCAACTGTTACACTAGAGATGTGCTGCAGCTATACCTGTGTGACACACATACCGATAATGACATCTACATCCACACCGTCCTGCTGAGCCAGGGCCATGGGACATTCTGTAGCCCCTCAGACAGTGCAGCAGTGAGCATCACCACGATAAATCCCAGTTTTTGATTAGCTGGAAGTTGTCATTTTAAATAAGTTAAAGATATGACAGCATAATTCAAACATGTATGTAGTCAAAGGTTTATCCTCTGTACTCTCAGATACATATAGCATAATTAAGTGCAGTAAGACTATTAGTTAGCAGTATAATCATAATACTTGTGATTCCACCTGGGTCAGGAGTTAATTCACTGGTCCCGTTTTTCTTCCTCAGCTGTGTGCCCAGGTCAGTCCAATGAGTCTCTACCTGGGTGAGGGAATGGTTGACCTGCCAGAGGTAGAAGAGGAGATGACTTGTTGCCCCAAGCCAGGAGAAGCCCCTGAAGAACCCATGTCACCCACACTGGAGGTAGTCCAGACACACACACTAAGGGTCAGAGGTTCTAGTTCTAGCATGGTGTGGAGTTGGTATGAATGATGGATTATCCATCTTCATCCGCTTTATCCGAGACCGGGTGGCAGCGACAGTAGTCCAAGCAGAGCCTCCCAGGAGGAACCCCAAGGCGTTCCCAGGCCAGCCAGGAGACATAGTCTCTCCAATGTGTCCTGGGTCTGTCCCCCGAGGCCTTCTCCCGAAGGGACATGCCCGGAATACCTCCCTAGGGAGGCGTCCAGGGAGCATCCTAAACTGGTGCCCGAGCCACCTCAACTGGTTCCGCTCAACGTGGAGGAGCAGCGGCTCTACTCTGAGCTCCTCACGGGTGACTGAGCTCCACACCCTATGCCTAAGGGTGCGCCCAGCCACTCTCCGGAGGAAACTCATTTCTGCCGCTTGTATCCGCGATTTCATTCTTTCAGTCATGATCCAAAGTTCATGGCCATAGGTGAAGGTAGGAACGTAGATCGACCGGTAAATTGAGATCTCAGCTCCTTCACCACAATGGACCGGTACAGAGACCGCATTACTGCGGACGCCGCATCAATCCGTCTGTCAACCTGCTGCTCCGTTTTTCCCTCACTCGTGAACAAGACCCCGAGATACTTAAACTCCTCCACTTGAGGGAGCAACCCAGCCCCAACCTTGCGTTGCCTTATTATTGATGGATTATCCATTTTGGAACAATTATTAGAAATGTTATGACACAGCCCCCACAGTTTGGGGGTCAGAAAGGTGTGGGAAGAAGGGTTTTGACACAAAGTTCTGATGAAGTATACTGGAAGTTGAACGCGCACACCTGCTACTGTTCTCAGTAAAAAACTTTTGAGTTTGCAGTACAGAATAAAATATTTAAGTACTGCATTTGTTGGATATTTGTAATTGGATTTGCAGCGTTATGCTTGAGTACAGTCTATCTATTCTGCCCCTCCCTTTTTAACTTCCTCTTTCTCACCTAGTCTTTTAATGGTACTGTAACTAGGATTTTATACCCTGCTGTCCATAGTTCTTGGCTTAACAGTGATATGTCAACATGCTCATGGCAGTGCCAAGCACCCACAGAACGCACACTGGCGTGCATACACACACATGCTGCTGAAGTGGGGGGTTGTAGTCCAGCACTGCTTAATGTCTAGTCATAGTGTTGGAAGGTCACAGCTCACTGTTGGACAATAAATAAGATGACAGCCAATCAGTGGGTAGTTTGACTATTGGAGTATGAGATTGTGTCTCTATTTTCTTTAGTCAAGGGTTATTAATATTACTGCCTGATTGCATTAAAAACTTAATTTATTTGCACGTTGATTAAAATCTGGAAACAAAATTAGCTACTAAAGATTGTTTTGCACAAATACAACTAGACTGAACAATAGTGGCAGAATCATGAAATGATAAAAGAAACAAACCGATAAAGCATCACAAGACTCATTTAAAAAAACTGATCCCTCTGCTAACTAAGCAGTCAACACAACACTCAGACAAGTATCTTAGCCATGCCTTGTACAAAGACTGAAAACAGGTAGTCTCTCAGTCAATGGTGCTTTCTTAGCTGTCTCCTTTACAAGTTGTATAGATTTCACAGAATGTAGAGATTTCAAAGATAGTGAAGTTATTAATGTGCGACTACTTCTCAAACTAGATATCAGAAGGGTTACCATGTGGAGAGGCAGTGTTGTTTTGCTCCCCTATAAAACATACAGTATCTAACTTACAAGAAGGTTTAAAAATGACTTTGGCAATGTTAACTAGAGCTTTTCCCATTTAAGTTAGTTTTTTTTCTGATCAGTCTCTTATGGCAATCATTTGGTGGAGGTGGCATGCCAACAGCTGCAGGAAAACATGAAGATAGTACATTTATTGCAGTGAATAAACGCCTTCTGTTTGCACCGAGGTGACAGACCTATTCTGTTCATTAAAGCAATTGTACTTTATAATTGTCATTATTATCATAGTAATATCTAATATAACCTTTACTTCCTATGTAGATTTGTGAACAAACTAATTGACATGCAGCAAATTCAATTAAAGACCTGTGTATAGTTACATGTGTCAGTGAAATATGAATGTGAACGCTGCATAGATTTTCTTGCCGTTGCAGATTGAAGAGGAAGAGCTGCCTGCTCTGGAGTTTATAGAGGACAGTGAGGCCAGTCTCCACATCCAGGTAGAACACCTGGCACTGTCCTCACCCACAGTCTCACCACATAGTTACAGAATTTGAGGGTTTCAGCTTTTGTGTGAAACTTCACCATGTTTGTTTTGTTCAACACCTGTGTTGCAGCAGTATTAACTGGTCAGCTGAAAGACTGAGCAGAACTGCTAACTGGGCTGGGTATTCATTCAAGTGGCGTGTTATATGTGACCATTTTGGTAACTGGAGCGAAATTACTGTGTATCTAAACATAGCTGCAGAGTCTAGGTGGAGTCAGTAGTGTTCTGGATCGCTTATTCACACTGCACTTTTCACTGAGATAACCTAATTTATCTTAGATAAAAGGTGGAAAAATGAATAAGTGCAATCATCTACGTACATGTGGACAAAACTATTTTGTTTGATAAAAATGACGTGAACAAATGCTACTCAAAACCTTTTCATGTTCAGGATAAGGCAGCCAACACTTTCAGTGCTCTGCTGAATGACCAGACCCTCAGGCAGTGCGTTGGTCAAGGCCCGGCCCAGCTCGCTGCACCTCCTGTCGCTGCAGCTCCTGTCGCTTCACCTCCTGTCGCTGCAGCAGCTCCTGTCGATGCTGCAGCTCCCACCTGCAGCTCTCTCACCCTTCCAGATGTGATCCAGAGCAAGACAACCCCAGCTCACTGTACAGCTGATCATAAAGTGAGAAGACCCCAAGTTTTTTTTTTTTGTAAAGAAATGGAGTAATATATTATTATTATTATTTTTTTTGTTCATTAAAGAAACTTTTGATCTGTTTTCAGCCACTGAGCAGGATTCCTCCACCAACTCCATCTAGCATCAACTTCACCTCCCGCTGTCCAACACCAGAGAAGGACCAGCAGTCACCCAAGGTCACTGCCCCCTCAGTGGACAGGCCGCTGCCTTTCCTGAGGCCTCTGAGCCCGCACACCTCCGAGCTGGGCCTAATCAAGGACCTCACCTGGGGTACATAGAAATGCATAACCACTTAATTTGTATTTTTCTTAATGTTGTTACTATTTAACATTGAAGAGATTGCAGCATCAACATCTTAACGACTCTGCACCAGTGACAGATGTCGCCAGTGGCGTTAGATTTTTGGGTTGTCTGTCCATACTGTACATCCACACTTCTGGCCATCCCATTTTCATGAACACGATATGGCTGGAACACCTTGTGGGCATTTCTTCAAATTTGGCACAAATGTCCACTTGGACCCCAGGTAGAACTGATTAGATTTTGGTGGTCTGTCCCATTCTTGTGATAGCATCTGTCAAACTCAATACATTCAATATCTTTTATTAATAATCCTTCAGTCTTATGTACATTTGACTTTGGATACACATACGTGTAAACCACAACATGATGTGCCTCTGTGATATGGCTGCACTCCCCCAACGATCTGTCTACTCTGTCGAGAAATATTTATAGCGCAACGTGAAAAAGTTTGAGCCCATTTTTGTAGGTTATATTTGTTTAGGCATCACTGAACTCAAATCAGGCATAAGCAGTTTGTGTTGGCTACAGTATGTACCGTGGATGTACAAATAACTGTCACTATTACACAGAAGAAACCTAAACTAAGAGTGTCTTTCTCCTATGATCGAGTGGGTTTTTGAACTTGTTTTCTGCATCTGAGGTAATAACGTTCTCTAAGTGTAAATCACAACATCCCCTAATTGTATATCGTGTGTTCTCAGATTTCAGTTGCCTCCAATCTGTAACATTGTGAAATGGGTCCTAATGTACACACACAGACTTGTCTTTTCTTGTACACACTCATTAACTAATAGGATTATGCAGTGACCTTCATTAACCCTCACATGTTCGCTTCGTTTCTGTCTACAACTAAACACACCGAGAAAAGCCTTCAATTAAATTAGTGTGTCCATGGATGCAGAGAGGGATATTGATTTCTGTCCTTTAGCTTGCAGTAGTTGATGTATCTGCACCGAGGACTGACAGATTCAATTAGACCTGTTATCAGAGCCGTTTGACCCAACAAGCTGCACTTATTGCATATGTCCTGATATTGATACACTGCTGCTCCCATATTAATGGGAGGGGGAAAAAACAATGTACCGTGGGTCATGGCAGATTTATCTACAAATCCCTTTTTATGATTTGTAGCTATAATATTGAAAGTGCTTCACAAAGTAACACAAACAAGATAGAAACAGGGTCACCACAGCGAATCGTCACACTGACGACTTGCAGGTTGACATTTGGCACGTGTTTTACGCCAGATGCCCTTCCTGACGCAACCCTGACTCGAACCCGGGCCCCTTAACCACTAGCCTACCAGGGACGGCTAGAAACAATAAGACATAGAACCTGCCTAAACTTTGTTAGAGTGATTTTTAATAAGCTTTGTCATGATGGGTTAGTGAGTGCGGATTGAAAAACTGCTTTAGTTCATTTAAAGTTAAATTTACAACACTAAGATGTGAGGGGGTCTGAATACTTTCTGAAGTGACTATATTATTTACAGATTAATTGCTGTATTTAATAGCAATTCCTGTTCATTCCTACATGTCATCATTTTTTCCCCAGCATGCCAGGAAAAAAATGGGATAATGTTGCCCTGAGACTTGTATGCTGGCTTCCATCAGAAACCCAACATTACAGAAACTGGACTCGGATAAAAAATAAAAAATCTAAATGAAGGGGTCAGTACTAAGCTCATTGTTGTGCTGCTCGTCAGAGAAAACACTGAAGTCTCTGCAAAGTGGTGAAACAAATGAAGAAGAACACTCAAGGTTTATTTATGTTGTTCTTATGCTGTTGGCGATAGCCATTATGTTTTCGGGTTGTTTGTCTGGCCCCGTCTCGCGAATGCTATATTTCTAGAGGGAATTTTTTTTTTTTTCCACATTTGTGCCAAGTGTGCACTTAGACTCAAGGATTAACTGATTTGGTTTTGGTGGTCCAACAGAGCACACCTCTGACCAGAACTTGTGGTACGATTGTTGTGAGACTCACTTTTAGCCAGGATTTATTTGAACGGCCCATGTGTTATGGCAGCGTCTGCTGTGGTTTCCTCCGGTTTCCTCCCACATCCCAGACATGCTGGTTAGGTTAACCGGCAATTTCTAAAGGCACAGTAGGTGTGAATAGTTATTTCTCTTACACGCCATCCCTGTGACTGGCTGGTAACCTTCCCCTGATGCACCCTGCCTTTTGCTCTGTGTCAGCTGTAATAGGTTCCCCACCATTGACTCAAGGATAAGCAGGTATAGCTGACAGATGTGGTTATACGGATGATAAATCACAAGTATTTATTTAAATTTATAACTTTTTACAGCAAATGTGTTAACACCGTTTACTACAGTATATGTCTTATGTTGATATTGTCTTTATTCTTTTGTCTAGGTGTATCCGCTTCTCTATTCCACCCACGAAATTCTGGTGTCCGGTTTCCTCTTTTTGGGGCCAGGTATGTCATGCATTGTACAATCCACCCCCAACCATAGGAATATGTATTCCTTAATAACTATAGAATTTATTTTAAAAATGTTGGCGTTCTTGGAGAGTTTCCAGTTTTTGAATCATTTTGTCAATTACTAGTAAAATCATTTTATTTGTAACACTTTTATTCTGATGTACATTAGTTATTGAGTAGGAGTATTAGTATGTTACTCATAATTTGATACTGGCAATATAAAAAATATACCAATGGATGGCTTTTTTTAATGACGTGTCATTAAGTTTCAGAATGCCTTTTGTTTTAAAAACTTTTCTGTTGGTGAGGCATTTTATCATTTCCTATCCAGATGTCTGTGTTAAGTGGTTTAATTTTTTTTTAAACATACTAATATTGCTGTTCTGGACAAGGTTATACATATATTGTATATAACTTTCAAACTGCTGTTATAATGAGCATTACAGAAGCATGTAAGTCATGACAGATGGAATTTTATTTTCAAAAATAAATTGTATTTGATATTGAATTTGATTTGACTTTATAGAATATTTCACTTTGTGTTGTTATTCACAGAAGTGGGTTTTAGATTTGCCACTGTTTTAAAACTGGGCTTCTCTGCTTTCTGTGGTTTTGGTCCAGCACATGGTCACTCATCCAGTTTTACTATGAATGAACAGGCATTCAAACAACCGTGACAACTGGGAAATGTCTAAAGCCTAACACTGTAGTTGGTTCCCCTGATGCGGAATTGAAATTCCTTTGGTAAATGTTAGCATGCTAACCAAGTATACTGAAATGGTGAAAATATTCTGGAATCCATTATCCAGTTCTATAATACAGGGGTTTTCAACCAGTGGTTTGTGGCCCTCTGGAGCACACCCTAAAGTAAACAGTGTTAGTTTTGTGATTTCACTGTTGGTCCAGTAATGCTGCAGTTCTGGTTCCTTTCTTTTTCCCTGGCTCTCCTTTACCTCATCAGGGCAATGTAAACACATTTTTGTGCCAGACATTTAATCCATGCAGTACTTTTCCTCATCCTGCTGACTCAATCACTCTTTTTTTATTTACACAAATCTGTTTTCCTACAGTTGACTCGCATGTCTCGGCCTTTCTGGTGAGGCGGAATATGGGTAGCTGCATCTTAAAAAAAAGTGCCTCCATGGGAATATGAATGACGATGAATGATGAGATCAGTGCACATGAATGAACCAAAGCCACAAGGAGACAATGTCTAAACTCTTGACACCAGGGTTCATGTCACACAGACAGTTACCCAGACCGAAAGCTGACTGTGTGTGTGCGGCATGTAGCATCTAGCGTGCATCTCGTATGAGGCTCGTCTTTACCAGCATGTGTTCACTTGCGCACTGAAAGTGCATAGTGTACAAAAACACAGAGGTGCCTGCAGGAACATCTTGTAGAGAAAAACACCTTGGAAAGAGGAAACCTACATCAAACTCTCCAACAAATAGTAGACGAGGGAATTATTGGCCGCTTTAGAAATGCATGTACATGTACAGTGTACCAACCTATGGTAAGACACAGCAAATACAACTTTACATTAGGGCTGTAATAGACATTCTTCAGTTTCTTTAAGCTGTTGTACATGTCTACGTTTGGAGAAGTACAAATATTGCACTTCATATTGTTGGTTTGTTAAGAAAAGTTGGAAAAGGTGAAACTAGGCTGCAAAGTTTTATATTTATTATAATTTAGTTTTTGACTAAGTTTCAAATTCTGAATTAAAGTTACAAAATGTTTGCATATGCTGTCTGTTACAGCTCTTAGAAGGAAAACTGGAATCAGCAGGCCCGACTTTAAAAAAAAATTGGATTCGGCCAAAAAGAAACTGCAATCAGTGCATCTATAATTATAATGTATGTACCCATCTGAAACCTAATTAGAGGCTGGAAGTAGAGCTCCACAATGTGCTCAGACCTCTAAAGGTTAAATGTGAAGTCCTGGATCATTAGTTGCATCCTGCGTGGCTCCCTGACCTTTAGTGGCTCAGCCAATTAGTTTTTTTTTTTTAACTGTAAGAATCATCTAAAATATATTAAAATGTCATAATCTCATGCATATAATAGCTCCTCCTCTCTCTGAAAAAGCTTTGCAATGAGATCATTAATCTACACACTGCCCACATACACTCTGCTGATACACGGATGTGCAGTGACAACTGATTTAACATTTTTCATTGAATTAAAATATTCTACATCCACCCTTGTTTTGCATGACAGACGACCCTTAATTATAATTTGCATGCAAACACGTTTTTTGTAAGTGAAGTGCATAACATACATCAGATCTGCACATATACACTCGCTTATTAGGACAAATACAAAAAGACATATTTGCACTCCACACCATTCTGCTTGTCCTGATTTTCAAATTCAATTATAAACCACTTTTCTTTTCTTTTTTTTGAAGCACACCAGTCCACCAGAAAAAGCTTTTACAATGTCCATACACATTGCAAGGCATTGCTTGGTTCGGGTTTCATTAGGGTTGGGGTAGGAGGGGGAGGTTTGGTAAGGCAGAAACACAGTAAACCTTATTAAGAAGCAGGCTAACGTGGTTGCCACTGAATTAGCAACAGACAGCAACAAAGCATCTATGCGCTGAATGAAGCAGGAAGATCTGACAGCTTTGATTTACAGACGGACCCTAAACCAGACCGTTTAAAGATCACTGCTTCTGTTTCACAGGCCTTGGTTTGCTTATTAGCTAAGTAGAGTTCGGGTAATAGTGGACATTTTGTTGTCTCCACTTTCTTACATTTTACTTAATGTTAGAGCAACTATATTGAAAGTAGCTTGGGTAGGCTCACAGGTCCTGAAAGGCATAGGAATGGTATACTCTAGTACACAACTAACAAGGACTTGGAAGCTCAATACTCAAAATAATATACACATGCATTGCATACTGTATATTAGTACATATGTACTGAAAAACTTCTAGCTTGAAATTAAAAAATTCCTTTGTAATTAAGTGGAAATGTAGCCACAAAGTTCTCACAACAGGTGGAGTTTACTGCTTCTTTCAATTATAATAGTCTGTGTACCAACAAATAGACTCATGGAAAGATACACACCACAATTTGCTCCACTACTATTTTAGGAAGATTTTAATTAGAAAGCTTTCAATTAACATTTTTGCATGACAGACGACCCTTAATTATAATTTGCATGCAAACACGTTTTTTGTAAGTGAAGTGCATAACATACATCAGATCTGCACATATACACTCGCTTATTAGGACAAATACAAAAAGACATATTTGCACTCCACACCATTCTGCTTGTCCTGATTTTCAAATTCAATTATAAACCACTTTTCTTTTCTTTTTTTTGAAGCACACCAGTCCACCAGAAAAAGCTTTTACAATGTCCATACACATTGCAAGGCATTGCTTGGTTCGGGTTTCATTAGGGTTGGGGTAGGAGGGGGAGGTTTGGTAAGGCAGAAACACAGTAAACCTTATTAAGAAGCAGGCTAACGTGGTTGCCACTGAATTAGCAACAGACAGCAACAAAGCATCTATGCGCTGAATGAAGCAGGAAGATCTGACAGCTTTGATTTACAGACGGACCCTAAACCAGACCGTTTAAAGATCACTGCTTCTGTTTCACAGGCCTTGGTTTGCTTATTAGCTAAGTAGAGTTCGGGTAATAGTGGACATTTTGTTGTCTCCACTTTCTTACATTTTACTTAATGTTAGAGCAACTATATTGAAAGTAGCTTGGGTAGGCTCACAGGTCCTGAAAGGCATAGGAATGGTATACTCTAGTACACAACTAACAAGGACTTGGAAGCTCAATACTCAAAATAATATACACATGCATTGCATACTGTATATTAGTACATATGTACTGAAAAACTTCTAGCTTGAAATTAAAAAATTCCTTTGTAATTAAGTGGAAATGTAGCCACAAAGTTCTCACAACAGGTGGAGTTTACTGCTTCTTTCAATTATAATAGTCTGTGTACCAACAAATAGACTCATGGAAAGATACACACCACAATTTGCTCCACTACTATTTTAGGAAGATTTTAATTAGAAAGCTTTCAATTAACATTTTTTATTTAAATATAGTTTATCCCCTAACTGTAAGAATCATCTAAAATATATTAAAATGTCATAATCTCATGCATATGTTTCAATAAGTTGTATTTAATCATTTTCAGTGTTATCTTCTGCCAGATCTTCAGTTTGATCTAAAATTAACTTTCATTTCCAAGCTTCTTAAATTTTAGTTGTTGATGTGCACTATAATTTCATCTGTGATTTGTTGTTGACATCCTATGATTAGCGTGAATTTTTTTGCATAACAATCCCATCTTGATCAATCACAAAATACCCTGTTTGTTTCTGACTATAGTTATGGCTTTCACAGGCATCAGTGAGTGAATCCTGCCATATTTTCGTATGAGGGAAAACTGTCAGCCAGCTAAACAGCCGTCATCGTCTAATGACAGAATCAATCAGGTGGATCAGTGATGACAGTCAAACAGAAATGAACCATGTCTGCTCACTGAAATGACTGAAAATCAGTCTCTCTTGAACCTTTACCGTATGTTGTAATGTGTTGGCAAAGCACAGGAATGCTAGGGACAGTAACATCATAACCTGTGTGTGTGTGTGTGTGTGTGTGTGTGTGAGAGAGAGAGCAGCTGTGCTGTGTGTAAATTTGGCTTAAGTCACACTCATCCGCTGAGAGATGATTAAAGGATGAGAAGCACCTTTCCTTTTGTCCTTGTTTCAGAGCTCTTATCTGCTGGATTAGTTTTAGGACAGTTGGAAGAAGAGTGGAGAGGAGCTTAATTCTCCTGCTAATCCCTCAGCCTCTACTCCATCTAAACAAACACACACACAACAGAAGAACCAGTATTTACAGTGGAATGCTTTTCCATGCTCAACATTGAATTTATATCCCACACTTAAATGGTTTCCTTTCTCCTACCACTAACTTGAGACATTTCCTTAATAAGTGCATGTACTGTAGAAGAATTTGTAGTACAAAATTAATAATTGGAGCAAGTTAAAACCTTTTTCAGTGCTGACGTTCACACCTGACTGTTAGTTGTATACTTGAGAAATTATAAACCTTTCCTTTAGCAGCTGCCTTAGAATAAACAAACTCAGGGCTTTATGAGCTGCTATAGGACACAGAACATCACAACATACATGTCCATGCTAAAACTGTAAAGTCTGAACTAGAACTTGGATGTAGAGTGGGTATAGAAAGAATAACCCTTTCAAAATGCATTGTTTTACAGCCTCAAGTGAAGAAAACAAATGTTTTTTATAACTTTATTCACTCAGTGTAGCTCATAATATACAAGTAAAAGACAAAATATAAACAGTTCTGAAAAATAATTTTAAAATATTCTGGTGGTCACCCTTGGCTTTGTAAACAATTTCCATTTCTTTTTGGTGGATACAGTCATCACTGATTCATCTGGTAGTTTAGTTTAGCCTCTACTTCAGATGTGTTAATGTCGCTAATAACTAAAGTGGACCAATACAGAAGCAGTGGCTATAGTAGTCCCTACTTTTATATTTTCATTTCCTATATTTTGTTTTTATTCAAAACAAGGGGTATCCTGCCAACTCCCCCTTTTAAACTTCCAGCCGTGCCTCCTGTCACTCTAAACTGAGCATTTACAGTATCTCTGTGAATTATTGGAGGCCTTAAAGAGGCACTGGGGGGCTGAGGTGTTCTGTCTGACCTGCTGTCATGCTCACCTGCAAAACAGTAGCATAAAATTCTAGCACATTGCAACGCAGTGTTATTCCTCTTGTATTCAGAATTTTGACAACATACAGGACAGTTGTTAAAATAAGATTTAAGAATGTATTCATCTTTCTTAAACTTGCGTTGACCATGTTCAGGTCTGTACAAGTTCCTCAGGCTGCCTGCTGCACATTCTCCACCTGGATGCAGATGTGGCCAGAGTTGTTTGCCGGCAGCATCCAGCTGCAGCTGAGCTCCAGACTCACTTAATGTGCGATGGCACACACTGACAGTTCCATTAAACTGTATTTATGGCAGCCACAAATAATCAATATGCAGATACGCCAGACTGTCCGCACTCACAGAATTGTCTTTGGTCCAGCAGTGCAGTGCATCAAACTGCCGTGCTCTGTGACAACAGAGACAATATACACCGCCACTGGGTATTGTTTGTCCCCACAGATCTCTCTCACACTCCCTCTCACTCTTGTATCATCTTTTTTTCCACACCATCCTTCCCACTTTTGTCTCATTTGTATCCTTCTCTATTTGCACATTTCAGTCTATACTGAAAATCTTTCATTCTGTAAATGATTATAACATCGAACATGGAAAACTGAAAGATAGTTTCCATACAAATGTTCCTGTAAAGAGGATTTGTAAGTAGTAAGTACTGTGAATCTCTGTAGTTAGAACATCTGCACTAACTCAGTAGTTAGAACATCTGCACTAACTCAGTAGTGAGACAGGAATTGTACAACAAAAGACACTCAGCTATACAACATAGAGTATCTGGGATGAGCAGGGTCAAACTCATTCATACAGTATAGAGAGTGTCACAGACTAGTGATGTTTTGCCTTATAGAGCTGCAGAGCTGCACTGTCAGCAATGGCGCTCGGGAAACCTTCAGTCATTATTGTACATGAAGCTGCAGTCTGCACATTTTGCACTGAAGGCAAGTTCTTTTGTAAAAGATGCAAAATAATTAAACATGACTTCGGTATACATTATACGTATATTTTAAGATCCTGTAAAATCTCAGGTTACATTCAGTAAACATATTTGAATGTTCATTTATCTTCTGGAGTAGCCATGCATGGTGACTATAGTATGGTTAAGGTTGTGCTTATAGCAAATATACAATGGTTGGACTAACTAAATGACTAAAACACTTAATACTGTAGCTAGGGAAAGGTTGTGGGGTTTGTATGGTAAGGTTTGTTACTGATCTGTGATGGGGAAGCTTCTGCAAGTCGGACTTTCTGCTTGCCCACCAACCACTGCCACCTGCTTTTCGCTATGCTAGTGCTTCAGCACCAAATGTCCTAAATCACAAAAGCGGTTCCAGTATGAACATAATTCTGAGGGATACTGGACTGTTCTGAAAAGACCAGCTAGACCTGGCTTCTTTTCCAAGGTGGCACTCTAGCATCTGCTACTGTGAAGCTTTGCTGCCTGAGCGGATGGTTGTCTTTGCACAGTCTTGCTGAAAATCTGAACAGAGCCATGTGAGGAACTGGCTGAAGGACGTTTTCTATTTTTCATGTGAAACTCTGTGCACTGTGATATACTCGACTACAGACTGTTCCAGACGAAGTGAGACCGTCAACTGTAGGATAAGCATGTGTCCCAGTATGATTGGCGTCTAAGTCGTGTTATCAGGGTGTGCCTGTTTACTATATATTATGTTGTATGAACCTACCTCACTCAGACAACTCTGTATGCTCATGCTGACTTGTCTCCTTGCTGCAAGTAAACTAATTACTTAAAAAGATTCCAGTGACTTCTGTGCTTCATTAAAAATTCTTTTGACAGGAGACAAAGGACAAGTGACTGTGGATTGGCAGCCTTCATCATAATGTGAACTAAGGTGGCTTTTCTAAAAGGAACCGGTTGACGTTATCAGGATGCTTCCTGGACAGCTCCCTGTGGAGACGTAATGGCCGTGTACTGCGCAATTGGCTGGAGGCTCCCAGCTAGAGGACATGATGGAGGTTGATGGAGGGTACTTGTTGCTGTGCCTCAACTCTCCATGAGAGAAAACAAATTGATCTGTGTTGCTTTTCGAATGAATTAATAACACCACCTATAAATGGAAAAACTGATTTGTTAACTTTAAGAGCAGCTCTTACAGGGATGTTGTGGCAGTGCTAGTCCTAGTTAACTATGCTAGATTGCTTTTGACTTGCATAGTCTTCACTGACTGTGATTTGAAAAGTTGCATATCTGTACCTGAGTTGGTATAGATGATAACTGGCTGTGTGTAATCTATGTTAAACTGATGACTGTATTCAGCTAAGTGATGAAACAGTGGAATGCAATGTGTGGTGGATTCTACAGTGTGGGTGGCAAACTTTTAGAAAGCTATGTTAAAAAGTTTGTTGGGATGGAAATTTGATGCACAAACCGTTTGTGTTAGTGTGGACGTGGCCAGAGAGACAACAGTGAGAACTCTAAAATACCAGGGATGGGCAGATAAGCATCAAGTGAGAGCTGCCTCCCGGCATAGGAAATAGAATTAGCTTTGTTGTCACACAGACACACACACAGTGGCCTCTTATTTCCTCGGTTGCCATAGAGATACTGCTCCCCAACGCACACTCCCAAACAGCTGGTCCAGTGAAGGCTGGTGTGTGAGAATATATGTACTGTATGTGCAGCGTATGCTTCCATCACTTTTATGATTGCATGTCCACTGTTTGTCATTGGCACAGGATTTCAGCTTCAAGTACTCATTGCATGGTGTTCCAGCACCACAAGTACCAGTTTGTTTCCAGTCTTTATACTAAGATGCTATATTATAGTGCTCCCAAAATGGTGGGAATTTTGTTTCTGAAATACTTTTGCATTACTTTGCAATAAAATTTCCATGACCTTGCAGTAATTTTGCTCCCTTGTAGTAAGTTTATTATTGCTTGGTCATGAATGAGTCTGAGTGTTGTCATGAAGCTACTGTATTAGTGAATTCATGTGGTGTTTTGCTAACACATCTGTCATGATTTAAACACACGGGTTCAAATCCCATCTGACAAGGATCACTTCTCAGCTAATGTTAACAGGTGCAGTAATCACTAATCCTTTTGAAAGGGACAAAATGGAATAAATGCCTCATCAGAAGTGCAAGATCATCTTTTCTTTCTGCAGTATCTGCAGTGTTTCCCTAAAGTGGCGGTGTATTACGATTGTACTAGAAAAACACTAGAGTAAGTGTTCCTATGGGTCAGGACAAATGCAAAAAATATTGCAAAGGACTGCAAAAATTAATGAGAGGGAATGCAAAATTTATTTTGAGGTAATGCAAAAGTAGTTCAGGGTACAGTACAGTACAGTAGCTGAGGGTCAAATCACTTTCTGCAGCAGCAATGACAGTTTTCTGGGTGAATGATCACAAATGAAGTACGGAGCTTTACAACCTGCACTCCTTGCAGCTTTATGTCTGCTTTGTAACTGTGAACAGAAGATGCTGTTTCAGGGGAAGCTTCCTCTCCTTCATTCCTTCAGTTATAGCTCATACATCCCTCCCAGAATTGGCAGTCTCTTTCTGGTAAGTAAACAGGGCCTGTCTGTTATTATCAAAATGAGCTTTTAAGAGGTTTTGTGGTGTTTTAGGGGCATATACCAATTTTTCATAGGTTGCAGGTCAGAGAGGTATAGCTGTGAATGGGAGGCTAGTGGCTAAAGAGGAGGACGTCCCAGCAACAATGAGCAGGAAGAGAAACATGAGCGGGCAAGTGTTCAGAAACATGCTCAACATCAGCCTCAGCACAGCTGACAGCTCATTAAGTTGAATGGCAGTTGTTGGGGTAGAACCTGGAGGGGAGAGACTAACGGTACACTTTTTGTCTCTGAAACATGTCAAGGCAGAATGTGCTTTGCTTTACATATCTTTCTTTCTAACAGAACTGTCTTGTTTTCCTGTTCACATCCTTCAGACAAATCCAAATCACAGGGAAGTTTCACAGTAAGCTAGTTTCATTTATGATTATTAGACTTGTGCTATCTTATGCTTCTAGACAATCTCATCAGCAGCTGTATTCTGTCACTACAGCTCAGCATCATTAATAAAAATGTTTTGATGCTTAGCAGTTTCAGCTGTAAATGTATTTCATTAATGAAGTAAAGGTCAAATTATTAGCTTGTATGTCAGTGAACTCGCTGAAATACATACTGGGCTTTGACAGAGAACCTGCTTGTTGGTTTATTTTTAAAACCAGAGCTTTCTAAAGCACCACCAGCAGAGTTCCTAAATAAGAAAAGGCAGCAAGTTACAGCCCATCAGGTTATCATCAGCGCAGAGATTCATGGACACCAGGCCATTTAAAACTATTTTAAACACTTCCTTTGCAACATCTTACCTCTTTCAAGCTGAAATTCTTTACTGCTTTTCAAATATGCAGAATGTAGTGCTGTTTAAACATCCCTAAACTAATTTCCATGATTTCCTCATCCTCTCAGCAGGCTCCAGGATTCAGCAGGCTGGATCTGTAAGCCCTGTCTGGGCAGCTAGGCCTTAGGGAGCATTGATTGAGGGCGAATCAATTACTGTAGCTCGATCGTCTCTATTTGGGGGTTTACTGTGAATTTATTTACTGTGTGTAGGGCACAACCACATGGGAACACTCAAAACCCAACTATCATGGTAATATTCAGGCTTTGTTTTGTTATAAGATAACTGATCTTATAACAAAACCTGTTTTCATTGATCAGCAGTGACTTTAATCAAAGTCATAATAGTGCTTGTGTTTTCAGTGACACTTTTTTTTTGTTGCTTTGTGCCATTTATCTTCATTTTTTCCTAATGTGGTGCACAACATGAGATTACAGGGGCCTATACTTTACCTTACAATCGGCCATGTGACCTTAAAAAGTATCCATGACATGTCTCCTACAATTTTCTGCCAGATACTGTAAAGTGGAACTCAACTGACAAATATGTAAGGATACCAGCCTACATCTTGTGATAACTTTCCTCTAATAACAGCTCTATAATTCCATGTATATTTTTATACAATATCTCCCCTGAAATGTGGCTTTATTAGGACCTTTGCCAGGGAGGTACTGTGTGATGATTTGAGCTTCTCTCCTCCCACCGTCGCCTCCCAGTCGGCCCCGCAGCAGACTCCGTCATTTCGTCTCCTCGCCCTTTACTTGTTGGATGTGTCTGTGTGAATTTCTGTGATTTCACGTGTCTCGTGGTGTCTGTTTTGTCCAGCTGGAGCTCAGAGAAGACCACCGCTAAGTGTGAAGGTTAAAGCGTCTTTACATGCGCGTAAAAACGCTTATCCCGACGCGCTGCCCTCGTCCTTACCTGTACAGTATGTTTGCTCCTTTTGTTTCACCGTGACTATGCTCCGTTTCTTTGGTGTCATGTCTCTGCATCCCTCCCTCTGACCTCTAGTCCGCTGGTCTCCCAGCAGGAGTGTTGTGCTTTCCTGACGGTGTTGCGCGCTCTGGACTCCGGCTGATTGGGGAAGTTCCGCAGCAGTCCCATGCCAAGCGCTTCTCTGCTCTCGATAAGGATGCTGGTGGCTTTTCATGGTAAAACTCCACAGGATTACCCCGAGTTGGACAAAGGGACCATGTAACCAGATCAGGTATGTGTGCTGAAGAAAAGGGGGGCAAGACAATGAGGAAATGCATTTTAATTCTTGAGTCCTTGTATTCAAATGTCAGAGGTTGTACATATGTTTAGTTCTGACCCTTACTATTAAGAATTGCTCCCTATTTACTGTAGTTACAGTGACAAAATGTCACATTTGCCCAGCACTAAAAATTGCTACTCCAGCTATCCTTTCACTTTTAATACAACGTGAAATATGCCTTTAGGGCTGCCAGAGATGGAGTGACAGTGGGGCAGCTCAGCAGGAGCTGAAGTCTTGGGGGTTTACTGTATTGATGTTCCTGTTATCTTTCACACTAGTTCAGTCTTTTTCCCTCTGCTATTTTTTCCCTCGCATTTGGTAAAAAAAAAGACTTCACCCATATTTAAATTTAATGAAGTAATGGAGCAATTTGGACAGAATGAGTGCAGTGAAGGTCTTGAGTCTCAGTGAGATGAGCAAAGCGCACACTTCTAAAATTTCACACTAAATACATCTTGGTAATGTGAAAATATCAGACAGATGAGATGGTGAGTAAACAGTACAAACTGTAAAAGTAACGCTGCTTCATGGCTTTAACATTCATCTTTGAAGGCTATACCTTGTAGAACAAAGTGGCGAGTGATGTAACATTTGGACAACTAGTGATTTACAAATGAGCAAATGTGTTCATATTAAACATTTCATCAAACTTTCACTATCAAATTGCCAGGCACCTCCAGTAGCTACAGTATGTAACATGTATTGATTTCTCACAGCAGCAGGTGCTGTGCTGCTCTGACCCATTTCTCACAGAGGATGCTGGAAAATACAGCTTCACTAAATAACTGTAGAGCAGCTTTTCTATAGCTTCATGTCTCCACCCCCCTTGAAACACACACACACACACACACACACACCTACTGTAGACACTTCTTAATTCCTCCACATCCAGTGGCTGTGATACAGGAAGTGGGCTGATATCCCGAAGGAGTCTGCAGTCAGGGCTGTCACAGCTAACACGGCAGCTACAGACAAAACGTATTTAAAACACAGCTTATATAATGGTGTACTGTGCTAACAGTTCAAAATACTGTGGGAAGATATAACAAGCTGCTAGCAACATTTGGTCTGTCAGTGCTAAGTTGTTTTCTAACAGCTTATGTGGCTGGAAAACTAAATATTTGATTGTCCTCAGTAAATTTAAGGAACTATTGCCTTATTAACCCAGGCCAATCTTCGTAGTTTGTCATTATGCTGGGCAGCCTGTCACTTCTGGTGTTGCTGTTTCACCTGACAGCAATGATACACTGGTCACATACACCTGCAGATGGTGTTTGTTGTTAAGTATTGGAAAAGTTAGTGGTTACCACTATGATGCTGCAGTACTAATTTCCGAGTAATGCAGACACTCTGCACTGGTCTTGTAGAAACGTCTGTATTTTTAAAATACTCTTTGTGGATAAATGCATCTGAGTTGTGGTCGGTCAAGCATGTGCGGTTGAATTTTGTTCAATGACCTACAATCTTGCATCTTGTCCACACAAGATTGGCATGAGCATTAGGGGTTAGTGGGTTTTGTTGATAATATAAAGCCTGTCCTGCCAAAAGGGAGTCCCAACATAATCAGAGACTTCGATCTGCTCTGTGAGGAATTTAAATGAGTCTTTTTTTTATTAAAGTAAACTCACTGTTAGAAGAGGAAAAGCTTGTGCATGATGGACTTAGTCTCTTGCTTTCTAGAAGCAGACAACTGTACTTTCCTCTAGTTGGTAGCCAGGTTGTAAAGTCACGTCTCACTTCCTCCTGCTGACACTCCACTCTATGGATTTTCTGGGACAACATGCAAGGAAAAGTGTTTTAAGTTGTGATAGTGGTGTGTATCTATGTGTGTATATGTGTATGTATGTTTGTTGCTTTGTTGCTGGGGTGCATGGGGAGAGTCCCAGATGAGCCCAGGGAAGGGGAAAGCGGTAGTGGCGTGTTAATTATTGAAAATCCCTCAAGGTTTTACTGGCTGCTGGATTGGTAATTCTTGCCATATAGTTGCAAATACTGTGCATATACTGTAGTCGCACATTAAAGGCAAGATGAGCTGTGGCCAAACTGCACTGCAGCATTAGCAGGACAAGAAACTGAACTCCAGTGTGTAACTCTTACTTCAGATGGACAGACCACCTCATTTTAAGGTCTACAATGACAAACCACTGACATTTTTAGACCCAGTTTGAAGGTCCAGATGAAGGCAGGTTCCTGGAATGAATGTTTCAGACAACAGGCAACCCCATCAAACGCTTTACCCATGGATGTATTAAAGCAGAAGGATGAGGAGTCTGTTTGTTCCAGTGAAAAGTCCTCACCAAGCACACACCAATGAAATGTCCCACGTCACACTCAGGTGCACATAACAATTGAACATGAGTGTTATATGGCTGAGTCTGGCTGGTATTTGTAGATGACACCAAATAATATTTTGACACAGCTTTTAGCTGTACAGTATGGTACACCTAATGGTTAAATTTGTTAGAATTTATAAACTTGTTTTTGGGTGTGTATATTGCTCAGGAAACTATATTATAAAAACAGTTCCTTTTGTAATGGATGCATATTGCAGTAAGGTTCTACATGCTGAAATGCCCACAGTAACATTCAGCTGATATTCAGCTGCAAGGCCCCTACATGTCCTGGAAAATTATAAATTCATACTTCCAATGAAATATGAATACAATGACATCCAATTGTCAGGGAAAAGTAAACTTTATTCATTTAAATATTGTAGGTTGTTGTTATTAGTTCACAGACAAAAAGGGAAATGATTAATGTTGTAGTTATGTAAGAAAGTCACTTTCAGCTTTTCCTGTTTAGGGGTCACCACAGCAAATCGTCACACTGACGACTCGCATGTTGACATTTGGCACGTGTTTTACGCCGGATGCCCTTCCTGACGCAACCCTGATTCAAACCCGGGGTGCAGCGGGGAGAGCGCTGCGCCTTAACCACTAGCCTACCAGGGAAGGCTTAATATTGTAGTTACAGTGAGGAACAGAAGTATTTGAACACCCTGCGATTTTGCAAGTTCTCCCATTTAGAAATCATGGAGGGGTCTGAAATTCACATTGTAGGTGCATTCCCACTCTGAGAGACAGAATTAAAAAAAAAATGTCAGGAAATCACATTGTATGATTTTTAAAGAATTTATTTGTCTTGCACTGCTGAACATAAGTATTTGAACACCTGAGAAAATCAGTGTTAATATTTGGTACAGAAACCTTTGTTTGCAATTACAGAGGTCAAACGTTTCCTGTGGTTCTTGACCAGGTTTGCACACACTGCAACAGGGATTTTGGCCCACTCCTCCACACAGATCTCCTCTAGATCTGTCAGGTTTCGGGGCTGTCGCTGAGCAACGCAGAGTTTAAGCTCCCTCCAA
>NW_018128000.1:287278-290168 GCF_001952655.1 Monopterus albus
TGATACCCCACGAGGTGAGATCTTGCATGGCGCCCCAGTCCGAGGGAGACTGACAGTCGTCTTTAGCCTCTTCCATTTTCTAACAATTGCTCCAACAGTTGATCCATTTTCACCAAGCTGCTTGGCAATTGCCCCGTAGCCCTTTCCAGCCTTGTGGAGGTCCACAATTTTGTCTCTGGTGTGTTTTGACAGCTCTTTGGTCTTACCCATGGTAGTAGTTGGCGTCTGACTGACTGTGGGGTGGACAGGTGTCTTTAAAGAGCTCAGACAGGTGCTACTAATTTAGATTAATGAGTGGAGTAGAGGTGGACTTTAACACAGGCACAGTAACAGGTCTTTGAGAGCCAGAATTCTTGCTGTTTCTCAGGTGTTCAAATATTTATGTTCAGCAGTGCAAGACAAATAAATTCTTTACAAATCATACAATATGATTTCCTGATTTTTTTTTTTTATTAATTCTGTCTCTCAGAGTGGGAATGCACCTACAATGTGAATTTCAGACCCCTCCATGATCTCTAAGTGGGAGAACTTGCAAAATTGCAGGGTGTTCAAATACTTCTGTTCCTCACTGTATGTAATACTGATATTTCACTCTCTTACTACTATGTTTTGTGTCTGCATTACATTTACTCATTTTACTGAACTACTGAACACAAAACAGTAAAAGATACAGTAACTCTGCCTTTCTAACCAGTATAGTTGATATGTAAACAACATTATCTAATAGTATTCTCCAGACAACCCCAGGTTGGAATCACTGGACCAGCCAGTACCGCCATTACCATTTGTTTTCTGTTAAGTATAGCTGGCTTGGATCGAAACTTATGACTTTTACTGTGGAATTGTGCAAGGTGATATGTGGCGTGTGGATGTGAGTGCAGCTCTGAAGCTCAGCCAGCCTGGGTGTGGACGAGGCCAGTGAGAGGAAAGCTTGTTGGCAGAGCTGGAGGCCTCTGGAACAGAAACGTTTTTTATCTGCTAACGTAGCTCTACTGCTGCTGGCCGCTGTGTCTGTGGTGACTCATCAAAACCACATGTACAAAAAATACTTGTAAATAAATACTAAATACTACTCTTGCTTTTCACATAGCTAATTCTTATTCCACTTGACTTAAAAATGTCTTTATGAGCAGCGTCTTTTCTATACACCTTTTTTAATAGTTAATTGGGATTTTAGATCATTTATTTAGATATCTATTCACCAAAACATTTGGCACAATGAATTTTATAAGTACGCATTTGTAAAATCTGTTGGATACCAAGAAAATTATTTAAAAGTTTCACTTGAATAACATGTATGTAATACAAAGGTATCTTTTATATGCATACACCAGCACTTCATTTCAAAACACTTTCATGTAGTCATCTTAACCTTACTGTGGTCATATCTGTACAGATTCTCAGTCATCCAGGTCTTAGTAAGCTGAAAAAAATGTAGAAAAAAAATCAACTGGACTTGGTTTTAGGTAGAAGACGTTTCACCTCTCATCCAAGAGGCTTCATCAGTTACTGTGATCATAATAACTTTTCATTTTGGCGGCAAGTAAAGGTACCTGAAAACGATAGCTGCCTGCTTTACAGTTGTCATCTTTGATTGGCTCAAAAATAAAAACCTATCATATCCAGCAGGTTACTATTTTACTTAAAGGAATAGTTTGGTAATGGAAGAGATATTTGTTATGAACGTTTCTTCAAAACACTCCTGAGTTTTAGTGGTCTTTATTGTTTGACAAAAAACAGTAGGTTATTGCAGTGGTATACTGTATTTAAAATGATTATTGACAGACTTAAATATGGAAACAACTGGATGAGAATGACGACCTAACTAATGCAGAAAGATGAGAAGAGCTGAGTCTTTGTTTGTCCTGGAAGTGCTTCCTCTTCTGTGTGTTTGCCTGACTCTTAGCAGGATGGCACAGTAGATTCGGTTACTATCCTGTGAGCTGAAGGTCATAGGTTCAGAGTTTTGCACAGTGATGAGAGCGCCTTGAGCATCCCACTGAAATTCATCTTGTAATGTTGGTTAGCTGAAAGAAGGAACCGAGAACGGAGCTTGTCTTCCTCTCTTTTATTTCATCCCTCAGCAGGCACACACTGAAGACAAACCAAAACCTTGCCAACACATAACTATATACAGCCCGCCCAGAGGGGCATTAGGGGGCACCCCGCCAACAGCCTCTCACCTGCATTCTGGGAAGTCCCTCCAGGCACTCCTCTGCCCCCCTAGTGCCACAATACCCTCTCATTATTTGGCAGGCTGATGGTTTTCAGGTTTGTTTATTTCAAATGTAGCTGTTCTGACAGTCAAGGGAAAGACTTGGTTTGGACCAGTGGTTGGCAGAGACATTACTGTTGGCAGTGTGATTGCGTTGCAGGATAAGTGTTGACTGTTTACAGCACAACCTCACATTTATGTTGGACACAGTGGTAAAACGCATCAGCATCACATTTGATGGTTTAACTTCTCATAGAGAAACAAGAGTCTCTGCTGGTCCTTGGAGAACGATAGCAACTCATTTAACCTCTCTCTCATTGCTCCTGAGCAAAGCATCGCTGCAGCACCCTCCTTTTTTCTGCATGCCCTGTCATCTATGGCAGTGTCCCTCACTGTATTAACTGTCACAGATAAATGTGAATGTATGTTAATGTAAGATTTGTAGTACATTACTCCCTCAAAGACAAAAGCCTGTCTGTTTCATTTCATTTTATGAGACTACCATGCTGACCAGAGGAATGGAGGTGCAATAATTACAGCTTCCTGGGCTGCCCGCTGCCCTTTACTGGGTTTGCAGTTGACAAAGCTGCAGCACTGCTAAGAGTAAAAGAGAAGCTGGCATAATGGAGGACAGCAGAGGGGGAGCTTAGAAGAATGAAACCACTTTAAAATAAA
>NW_018128000.1:290317-298007 GCF_001952655.1 Monopterus albus
ATTAGGCAGAAAATCAATTCAAACCTTTCAAGTGCCAGTGAGTCAGTAGTGGGCAGAACTGTTTCCTCGAAGCTCGACACAGTTTGGCATTTGGCTCTGAATGTTTTTGAAGAATCTTAACAAGCTGTATGTGTGTTCATCCTTCGGTTGACCAACAAACCGTTCTATGTTTTATGGTAGTTGATGTCTATTCTGGATCAAAGTATGACCCTTTTTGAGGATTTGACCTTTGGCCTCAACATGCACTGTTACTCTGTGCTGGTGATCGTTGAATTGATTATCCCCCTGCAGCAGTATGCACTGCATAAATGCATTCAGTAAAAGGTTGTTAGCTGAGAGCAATCCTAGGACACCAGTGCACTTCTCACATTGTGCCTCTGCTCTGTTTTCCTGTTCTTTCTGTTAAATTGGCTGTTGTTAGCTTCCTGTTTCCATGCTTAGGTCAGCAACCCTTCTCAGTAAGCACTTAAACTATGGACAAGGTTAATAAAGCTGTGTTGCCAACTGTTACAACTATAGTAGAGCAGTTACAGCATTACAGTGACTTTCTTTGTCAGAAACCTATGTCAAGTTAAAAGTGGGTTGTATTCGTTCCTCGTCACACCTAATCACACTGGTAAGTGAACCATGTCTGAGCAAATCCTCCATTCTGTCTTAGTTTATGAACTTTCTGCCACAGCCCTTGTGCCCACTGTGGGTTTTAATGGACTCACCAGACAGCAGCTCTTTCACTGATGTGGTGTGTGAGTAAATGCAAAATGTTAAATCATTATGTTCCTTTGTCACATGTTATCTGCTACCAACAACAATTCATTTATATGAGACCATCCGTACTCACACTGTAGATTGTTTCAGTTGTCTTGAGGTCCTTTCCATCAGGCGGATAGTTACTCGCCCCAAAAGCGTTAGAGTACAACAAAAACCCCCAGATACATACATTAATTCTGAAGCATTTTAAAAACTGCACAATGCCTTTTTTTACCATAAAGTGTGAAATGGTAGTGGCAGAGGTTGTAGTGTAATGGGAGTAAATGTGATTGTAGGAGATGTCACAATAGCTGTACAGTTATCACACCGGCAGCAGTAGCAGTGGTTATAATCTGGGTGAAAGTGCTGTAGAGCCAAAGAGGGTAGAAGGGATTTAAGAAACCCATACCAATCCAATTGGCCTGGATATCTGGTGATAGTATTCTATGGAAAGGGAGGAAATGTAATTTGATGTGAATAAAAGGTACAGATGAACCATGATTAATGACTCTTTCACTTACCCTGTGAATAAAGGTATTCACTGCATCATGAGTCACAGCAAGTGTGTAGAAAGGCTGAATCAGGAGCTGGCAGGCTGGAGTACAGTAGCCTGGGGAGCTGCATAGCAGCATAATGTACACCACTCATAAATCTGCCAGCAGTGTATACAGCATCAGAACATAGTCCTGAAGAAAAAGACTTAAAAGTTGTGTTCCAACTCTCTGTCTTTCCTCTTCTCTCCATCTTCACAGGGATATAGCTGATTTACCGCTCATATCGATCCAGTGCTGGTCCTGGGCAGAGGAGGCTTATTCTGCGAGTGATTCTTTACATTCATTCCATTCTTTGCACCAACTGTTCTAGAGCAAACTCAAGTAATTGAACTAAAATGTTAAGTGTCGTCAATCTTTGTCCACTGGACTGCAGAGTAACTGCCGCGGTAGCTTAAGAGGGAAGATGGGATAATGGTTGGTTGAGCTCCTGTAGGTCCCTCAGTACATGAAGAAGGTGTTCAAGGTCACATAAGTGTTTGAGACTTTCCTGTAAAAAATGAGTCTATATGTCATTTGTGCCAGCAGTTTGTTAGAGCCAACTGCAATGTGTGCAACCTCAAGCAACTATAGTAATTATTACATGAGCAAAGGAGGAAGGCAGGTGACATAGTAGGCCTATGATGGATGTACTGTTTGAAAGCCAGATACAGTGCTGCCACTCTGCCTTTTAGCTAATGTTTTCCCAGTGGCCACTCATGGGTACTGCAAGAAAAAAAAATGCTTCTCTGCCCAAAATGCATTTCTTCCATAAACCACACTGATAAAATGACTGTCTATAAAACTGAAAGCACACTTTGAACTTCAGACAGGTGAATTATCACTCTTGGTATTGTAATATTTTTTCCATGCAGGTTTTGGAGCTGCCACTGTGTTAACCTTCCCAGCACAGTTTTATGCTCTGTTCTTTTTCTATTTTTACATTTTACCCATGATTCTACTTTTATAGTGAACAAAATGAATACCACAATTTCTAAAATGACCCCTCAATTCTGTTTGTTTCACACCCATGCATGTAAACAAACCCTCATTTACATGCCCATGCCGGGCAGCTACAGAGGAAGCAGATAGAGGAAAGCCTTTGGAATGGCAGATAGCAGAATTAGTCAAATTACATTTCAGCTGTGAACATTAATCTCATTTGGATGTGCAGCTTGTTTTCTCTCCGCTTTCCACAGCTGCCATAGAGCTGTGGAGGACACGTTGCTCGAATGAAACCTGAGGCCTTTATGTTACAGGACAGTGTGTTTGTGGTGTGTTTGGTGGAGCAGAGACTGACACAAGATGACTGCTAGGCCTGAGCAATTTAAGATCCAACGAATCAATTTTGTAAAAATCCTCCAGGGCAGTCAAGGTCCTTCAGATTCTCTTAAAGACTGATGGCCGAGACTCCACAGGGAGCACTCCATCAGACAAAGAGGCAGAGAGACAGAGGGAGGGAGGCAGCTGGAGAGATATTCTCATCACTCATATTTTCCTAAAACAGTGCCTGGGTATCCTGTACTTTTACAGCATTAAGGGATTTTCTCATTCAGACAAAATCTGTTTATCATGATAATACATATCATGTATCATAAAATGAAATGTAATATATCGGTGAAGTGCATGACATGCAGTGTAATACAACGTAGTACAACCAAAAGTATATGAGATGTATACATTTTTGTGCCATTGTTTCTGTTGCATTTTTAAGCATTGATAGACAGATAGATGGGCTACAACACCAAGCAAACAAACAAAAGCCATAAGGGACAGATAGCACATAGTGGAGTTCAATTCAGGGACTGATCTAGTTGCACTGCTCAGTCTGTATAATTACAGTGTAAATCAACAAATTAACAAAATACATTAAATATCTATATCATTCTCACAGCTGTAGGTGCAAATGAAGCTGTAAATTGTTCTGTGGAGCACCTTGGCATCCTGAGGCAATCACTCATCACACATCTTAGATCATTAAAAACACTAAACAGAGGATGATCCTCGAACTGAATTATGGTCTGTACTCTTCTTCTGGTTCTTTTCTCAAACAGTTTCCAGTGAATCAGGAGTCAGCTCAGTATTACAGCCTGGCTTTTTAACACACTTGTTGATCCTGTTCTTGTAGCAGTAATGCCAACGCCAACATAACACATTCAGTAATACATGACTACTGCATATATGCATTGTGTGTGGGTGTGTGAGAGAGCGAGAGAGAGTGGGAGGAGAGCCAGTCTTATCAGTACACACGGCTCTTCAGTCAGTACAGGGTATTGAGGGCCGCTCTAATCTGGACCCAGTGGTGACGGATCCAGCTTTCTTTCTGTTAGTGCTCAGCATGCCTATGTGTGTGTGTATGCATGTCTGCTGATGCAGATATAGTTTGTCAAATGAAGTAAATCTATAAGTCTAACCAACAACTTTGTCACAACATACTTGCAAAGCAACATATAAACAGGAAGTAAAACAAATCTGTGTCATTGTTTGTGTCTGTCTGAATAAAGGATGACGTGATGACAGCGATGACTCCATTTCTATTCCTCCTTGCAGTGCAAGTCACTGTGTTGGCATTAATTATGAAAAATGGTTTGGTGTACTGAGGCTGAGACTGCACGCACTGGGGAGAGCGATGATAAATGATGCTCAGAGGGATCTGCAGGCTGCCATCTCCACCTGGTCTCAGCAAATAATTGAAGGCTAGTGTACATTTTGACAGAAACATGGTTTATGTGCTCAGCGTCAGTGCAGCAGTTCAGATCACAGCTTTGGTGAGTGGCGCCGCCTCCTCAGTTGAGAATCAGAGAGCACCTCCACCTCACATCTGTTTAAAGATTTCAGATTCTCTGGTTTAAAAAAATGTAATTCAATCTAAATAAACAAGATCTTCAGTTTGAGATGGTTACCACAACTCTGGAGTTATTTTTAATGTAGGTTTTTTATTGATGTTGTTTTGCTGAGCTCACTTACCCTCAACCTATCGACTGGCGACCTATCAAGGGTGTAACCCACCTTTCACCCAATGTCAGCTGGGATAGGCTCCAGCCCCCCACGACTCTATTCAGGAATACGGGGTATAGATAATGGATGGATGGCTGGACTTACCCTCAACCTGCCTCATCTGTAGTCCCTGTATCGTTTCTATATCTCATTCATGCTCTAGCATTGATCCTTATAATCAGGATAATCACCTTTATTTGGCCAAGTATGTTACACACAAGGAATTTGTCTCTGGTACAGAAACGGAGGCAGCCATCTGATGGCTCTAACCATTGGGGGCAACTTGGGCGTTCAGTGTCTTGCCCAAGGACACTTTGACGTGGACTACAGGCACCGACATTTGAACCTCTGACCCTCTGTTTGGGAGACGACCGCTATACCCACTGAACCACATTCGCCCCCTTATGATGAAAACATTCCACGATATAACAGACTCCATATATCCACATATCCAACAAAGCCCAAATGCAGAGTCAGGCACTCTAACTGAGTGAGGCCAGATCTTATTACTTCACTGACATTCAGCACCATGATGGACTGACAGACTTCGTCTATCACATCACATGTACAGGACAAACCTCCCACATGAAAGCATGATGCACTCACAAACACATTGCTCCATTTGTACATCAAACAGCAAGAATCATTAATGACATTCTAACCTTCTCCAGCTGGTCTTTCCTGCTTTTTTTTTTATCCTGCCTGTTGCCTCCATGCACAAAAATGCCTCCCCCTCCAAGGCAGTCAGGAATTTGGCATGTTTTTATCAGATGGAATGGATTTCCCTTCACCTGGACCAGCCTCAGCCCCTCACCAACTGAGCCCCTTGCCACTAAACCACTTTTACTGGTGCTCTTCCACAAAGCTGCGTGTGTGTGTGTGTGTTTGGATGTGGATAAGAGAGATGTTGCTCAAGAAGTTTGAAGATTTTAACACAGATTTTTAAAGTAAATATGTTTGACGCTTTCATTCTAAATACTCTGATTCTCAGCTTCTTTCCTTTCTGTCTACAAGTTTGTGAATGCTTCCATTTCTGATTTCACTGACAATTAGATACTGAACATTTGCTTCAAGACATTTTTTGTTCTCTTGGCACCACCTTGTGGGGAAAAATGTTTTTTATAAACTCTTCAGTTTAATCTGTCCCACTTCACATTTCCTGCTTCCCTTCCACTTCTCTTCACTCTAAAGCATTCAAGACACTTTTCTGATGTAGATCTATCTCTCTATCTATCTATCTATCTATCTATCTATCTATCTCTTTATCTATCATTTAACAGCATGTTATTTCTCTACTTTCAGGTGTTAAGCAACTTTGCTGAACGTGAGTAACAATTATCACAACCAGGTTTAGTCTGTAATGTTTATGCAAACAGGAAAATGAGTTTTTGATGTTATGTCAATATAAAATGTGATTTTTTATGTGAATTTTGAATAATGCTGAAGTTATCTTAATGTTTAAAAAAACAGTGACATTAACTTAGATACAAATTTCAAATAAAGTTGCCTGTACTGTACAGTATGTATATATTCAGACAAGTTAAGATATAATGTCACTTCACCTACAAAAATCTGAGTTAAATATGTATTTGTGTCTCTATGTTGATAATTAACATCTGTAGGGATCTCCAGCTACTCATAATGTACGTCTGCATGCGATTCAGTGACTGCATGATCTCCATCCTCATCACAAAATGACCTTTGGAGTTTGTAGAAAATATATTCCTTCAGATTGTGTCTGTAATTACAGTAACACTGACCTTTGATTTGATTGAGCTTTAAGTCTTTTGAGCAGCTGCTGGTTGATGATGTCATTTCCTGTGTCTGTGTCAGAGTTTGATGGAGAGCTGGTCGGATGACAGCTGGAACTGTTGTCATAACTGGAGGAATACTGGCCACAGTGATACTTCTGTGTATCATAGCTGTGCTCTGTTACTGTAGACTCCAGGTATTACTCTGTTTATATGTGCATAAACGTTCGCTCCTTCCTGACAAAAAAACACCATTTCCTTCTTTGATAAGTGTTTAAATTCCTGTTGTTCAACTTGTAACATCATATTCATCAAATTATGATTTGTTAAAAATAGTTGCAAATACTGTAGATGTTTATGCACTTGAAGCTTTTTAATTCCTCTATGTTGATTATATTGAGAATAAGTTTAGTGATCTCAGATTTCTTCATTTGTCAGTAATGAGCTTGGTGTTGCACACCTGTCATACAGCTGTAGCTGTGTCACAACCTGTTTTTGTTTGACAGGGAAACTATGATTTTCTTTTTCTGTAGTATTACTGCTGTAAGAAGAATGAGTCTGACAGCAGCTCCATGTCTCAGCAACACTTTACCTGCAATGCGTGCAGTGTCACCGGCCTGGACGGGACAACAGTCACCCCACTGTCCCTGTCGCCTCCAGGGCCGTCGTGGTCGTTCAACCCCACCAAGCCCACAGGGGGGCGCCGCAGCTACTGCCCCACCTGCTCACCATATGATTCCCCTTTCTACATCCATACCACTGATGAGATGCACAACGGTGGCGAGCGCATCACCTACATGCCCACACACTATGACAACCAGGCGCTGGCAATGCCGCTGCCCGCTGTCCGAGGCTCCTTGCTGAGGGAGACTCTACGAGGCCGGCCTCCCGATTTCTACATCAACACTCGAGCCATCAGCACCGAGGTGTGACCACCTCAAACTCCCCAACACCACCCACGCAGAGACACTCCTCTCTTCACTTACACACACACACCAGCACCATCACTAACATTATCAGCTGCCAGTGAGGATCTGCTGAATAAAAGATTGCTGTTTCACAGTTATTTAGGGTTTGGTATTTTGGGGATTTACAATAAGTGAGGATTGTCTAATGACAAGCAGGGATGACTTTCAAACCTAGCTCCTGGCCTTATACCCTTAAATTTTAAATGTCCATAATGACAGTAATTATTTAACTGACAGTAGATAAAACTGTAGCTGTAACACGTCTTGTAATAAAATGCCCCTTTATGCTCTTACATTAAGGCTATGGTTGACTCCAACTGTATATCTGCTGACTGAGGGCTAATTTAGATCATTTATGTTTTTTCACCCAAAAACTGCAAAATAAAATTAAGCAGTATGTAGCAAATATGAAGCCATTTTTTTCACAATAAGCAGAATGGAGACTGAAATACAGTTGAAAAAGTTATAAAGGCAAAAGACTGAAAAGCCGTCTTCTCTTCTACAGTTCCATGGTTAAGCATATTAGATGTATAGGAAAGATGACTGGAGCTTTCTCTATGCAAGCAATTTTCAGCAACTTTATTAGTTGACTGTCGTGAGCACTGTGCACACCCAGTGAAATATTATGATGCTGCACATACAACCATTTAAAACTGGATCATAGTTCAGAGCTTCTTGGACTGGCAGGGGGGGGGGG